>NC_091195.1:5982060-6119560 GCF_040958095.1 Procambarus clarkii | reverse complement strand
GACGTGAGGTGTAGCTCCTGTAGCCTTTCCTCGTAGCTCATATCTCAGTTCTTGGACTAGTCTGGTAACATACCTTGAGGTTACCTTGAGGTGCTTCCGGGGCTTAGCGTCCCCGAGGCCCGGTCGTCGACCAGGCCTCCTAGTTGCTGGACTGATCAACCAGGCTGTTGGACACGGCTGCTCGCAGCCTGACGTATGAGTCACAGCCTGGTTGCCACTAATATGCACACCGTTTCATACAAGATGTGGGAAAAACACTTAAAAACTAAGACTTAAGACTAAATGAGATCAAAAGCATGAAGTGAACTGAAGTAGATGAAAGAATTACCATAATTACATGTCGAATTAACAACAACAATTGCAACAGACGAGCGGATAGTCATTTTGAGTAAATAAACTGACAGACTACAATTTTCTTAAGTTTATACATGTCAGTTATTAGCAGTTTTACAAGTTAGTCATTAATGATGTTTGATAATAGGAAGACAGTGGTTGACATTTAGGAGGTAAGGAATGTTACATGGAGTCGATTAGGTAGTACTTAGTGCTTCTCTTAAACTGGTTGAGAGATGGACAGTCTTTGACGTGATTGGAAAGGTCATTCCACATTCTGGGGTCCCTTGATTTCCATAGCGTTTCTAGTTTAGTTAAGTCTCAATCTTGAATTATGAAATAGATATTTGTTTCTAGTGTGGTGCCCCCAAGAGTTCTGTTACAACCCTTTAGGAAGCGTTTAAGGTCAGGATTGGCATTACAGTTCAGAGTTTAATATATATAGAGTACACATGAGAGGATGTGCAGTGACATAATATCTAACAAATTAAAAATTTAAATAAAGGTCCGAGTGCTGTCTAGAGCCAGAGTTTGTTATTGTTCTAATAGCTAATTTATATGGAGTAATTAGAAGATTTTGATAATTTTGGGTAATAGAACCCCAAGCACATATACCATAGTTGAGATAAGGGTAGATGAGAGAGTAATAGAGCGTTACAAGCAAGGCCGAGGTACATAATATCTGATTTTAGAAAGAATGCCAACTGTTTTAGAAACTTTTTTCGTTATATTTTGAATGTGGTCCTTGAAAAAAATCGACTTGTTATCAATGAGAACACCAACAAGTTGAATTTCCAGGGTGGTCGTTATCCGGTGATGTTTGGTGAGATGTGGAGCTGCTTGTCGGCCCACCCACTTTTAGGCCCACTATAAATATACAGAATAAGGCCATTGCTGCCCTGCCGCCAACACTCACATCCACATCTCACCAAACATCACCAAGAACAGAAAACGGGACATCACCTCAGTTTCGCGAGCCGCAACAATCTTCTTGTACATCAGTTTTTGTCCTTAGGTAAAGTATACGTCAGAATGTGACGTGCTATAACGAGAACGGGTTGGGTGAAGGGGTAGGGAAGGTGGTGAAGGGTAGGGAAGGTGGTGAAGGGCAGGGAAGGTGTTGAAGGGTAGGGAAGGTGCTGAAGGGTAGGGAAGGTGGTGAAGGGTAGGGAAGGTGGTGAAGGGTAGAGAAGGTGATGATGGGTAGGGAAGGTGGTGAAGGGTAGGGAAGGTGGTGAAGGGTAGGGAAGATGGTGAAGGGTAGGGAAGGTGGTGAAGGGTAGGGAAGGTGGTGAAGGGTAGGGAAGGTTGTGAAGGGCAGGGAAGGTGGTGAAGGGTAGGGAAGGTGGTGAGGGGTAGGGAAGGTGGTGAAGGGTAGGGAAGGTGGTGAAGGGTAGGGAAGATGGTGAAGGGTAGGGAAGGTGGTGAAGGGTAGGGAAGGTGGTGAAGGGTAGGGAAGGTTGTGAAGGGTAGTGAAGGTGGTGAAGGGTAGGGAAGGTGGTGAAGGGTAGGGAAGGTGGTGAAGGGTAGGGAAGGTGGGTGAAGGGTAGGGAAGGTGGTGAAGGGTAGGGAAGGTGGTCAAGGGTAGGGAAGGTGGTCAAAGGTAGGGAAGGTGGTCAAGGATAGGGAAGGTGGTCAAACCCCTAAGGAAGGTGGTCAAGGGTAGGGAAGGTGGTGAAGGGTAGTGTTGAATGGTAAGTATAAACAGCGGTGTCTCCTCTGAGGAGACACCACTGTCACAGGGGCCACATTGTCTCCTCTGAGGAGACACCACCGTCAAAGGGGCCACATTGTCTCCTCTGAGGAGACACCACTGTCACAGGTGCCACATTGTCTCCTCTGAGGAGACACCACTGTCACAGGGGCCCACATTGTCTCCTCTGAGGAGACACCACTGTCACAGGGGCCACATTGTCTCCTCTGAGGAGACACCACTGTCACAGGGGCCACATTGTCTCCTCTGAGGAGACACCACTGCCACAGGGGCCCACATTGTCTCCTCTGAGGAGACACCACTGTCACAGGGGCCACATTGCCTCCTCTGAGGAGACACCACTGTCACAGGGGCCCACATTGTCTCCTCTGAGGAGACACCACTGTCACAGGGGCCACATTGTCTCCTCTGAGGAGACACCACTGTCACAGGGGTCACATTGTCTCCTCTGAGGAGACACCACTGTCTCAGGGGCCACATTGTCTCCTCTGAGGAGACACCACTGTCACAGGGGCCACATTGTCTCCTCTGAGGAGACACCACTGTCACAGGGGCCCACATTGTCTCCTCTGAGGAGACACCACTGTCACAGGGGCCACATTATCTCCTCTGAGGAGACACCACTGTCACAGGGCCCACATTGTCTCCTCTGAGGAGACACCACTGTCACAGGGGTCACATTGTCTCCTCTGAGGAGACACCACTGTCTCAGGGGCCACATTGTCTCCTCTGAGGAGACACCACTGTCACAGGGGCCACATTGTCTCCTCTGAGGAGACACCACTGTCACAGGGGCCATATTTGTATAACACCTGTTAGTACTGGGACACAGTCACTGGTTACTGTGAGTGTGTCAGGATATCATCACCAGGACACCTGCTAGTACTGGGACACAGTCACTGGTTACTGTGAGTGTGTCAGGATAGCGAACATTGGACTCTGAAAGACTTCTGTAACGTGAGCGGGAGAAGCCAGCGGCCTTGAAGTAGTGCCAAGGATTCAGGAGAGTGGGACTAAACACTTCGCGCTCCCTGGAGTAAACTGTGTACTTTCTGGGTGTGGGCTGTTCGTTTTGGGCGACCAAGCGGCGACACTAAATTGTTTATAATCTTTTCGGTCTGCTCACCTTAATATTCCATGTATGTATTTAAATTTGGTATCAATTTGTTCACAAGGGAATGCTCTAGAGGAATATATATATAAAATTTCACCAAACTCGACATGAGACCCGCACCAAATAAAAAACTACGGCGATCGTTAGCCGGGAGCGTCAAACCGTGCTGAAATGTTTATGATCTTTTCATGTTTGTCAACCCCGGAATTGTTCTATGTCGTTAATTTTGATATCACTGTGACCGCAATAAAATTCCCTACACGGACATATGCATTTAAATGTAAAATCATGGTAGCGGCCCACCCGCAAGAGTGTGGGAAGTGGCTGAAGTGTTCCCTCTTACCACATACCTGACTGCAGATAGGGGAAACACCTATTGAAAAGTATAAATTCTTTTCACTGTCCTGACCTTAATTTTCGTAGTATGTACTTAATTTTTGTACCAATGTCTTCGCAATAGAATGTCCTAGAAGAACATATGTATAAAATGTCACACAAGGATGCGTTAGACCGGCACCAAATCAAAAACTACGTCGATTACACTGGTCGTGTCAACAATACAATGGTCTTACCAAGTAGATGCCGTTCTCCCAAATAGGCTATGAGGCTGTTAAAAAAAAACGAAAATATAATGGCAAACATTTTTATACTATCCCCAAGTCGATCGGATATGAATTGGATTTTATAGATATATTTTTTTCAAATGCCGCTTGAGGTGCATTCAAGAGAAAAAAAATATGTCGTGCTCAAGCGACATATGGGTGCGAAAGTGCTAAATTGTGTGCAATCTAAAGGCGCTCATTTTGAAACCATTACTAGATTGATCAGATAAAATTTAAATTTTTAACAAATATTTTAATGAACGACTCTGGACGTCGTCGCTAAAGCGGGGAAGTGCTCTAGCGACCACTAATTAATCTTTGTACTAATCCTAAGAGCCGTGATTAAGCCCTGTACTATCCTAAGAGCCGTGAATAAGCTCTGTACTATCCTAGGAGCCGTGATTAAGCTCTGTACTATCCATAGAGCCGTGATTAAGCTCTGTGCTATCCATAGAGCCGTGATTAAGCTCTGTACTATCCTAAGAGCCGTGATTAAGCTCTGTACTGTCCTAAGAGCCGTGATTAAGCTCTGTATTATCCTAAGAGCCATGATTAATCTCTGTACTATCCATAGAGCCGTGATTAATCTCTGTACTATCCTAAGAGCCGTGATTAAGCTCTGTACTGTCCTAAGAGCCGTGATTAAGCTCTGTACTATCCATAGAGCCGTGATTAAGCTCTGTACTATCCTAAGAGCCGTCATTAAGCTCTGTACTATCCTAAGAGCCGTGATTAAGCTCTGTACTATCCTAAGAGCCGTGATTAAGCTCTGTACTATCCTAAGAGCCGTGATTAAGCTCTGTACTATCCTAAGAGCCGTGATTAAGCTCTGTACTATCCTAAGAGCCGTGATTAAGCTCTGTACTAATCCTAAGAGCCGTGATTAAGCCCTGTACTATCCTAGGAGCCGTGAATAAGCTCTGTACTCTCCTAGGAGCCATGAATAAGCTCTGTACTATCCTAAGAGCCGTGATTAAGCTCTGTACTATCCATAGAGCCGTGATTAAGCTCTGTACTATCCTAGGAGCCATGAATAAGCTCTGCACTATCCTAAGAACCGTGATTAAGCTCTGTACTATCCTAAGAGCCGTGATTAATCTCTGTACTATCCAAAGAGCCGTGATTAATCTCTGTACTATCCTAAGAGCCGTGATTAAGCTCTGTACTGTCCTAAGAGCCGTGATTAAGCTCTGTACTATCCATAGAGCCGTGATTAAGCTCTGTACTATCCTAAGAGCCGTCATTAAGCTCTGTACTATCCTAAGAGCCGTCATTAAGCTCTGTACTATCCTAAGAGCCGTGATTAATCTCTGTACTATCCTAAGAGCCGTGATTAAGATCTGTACTATCCTAAGAGCCTTGATTAAGCTCTGTACTATCCTAAGAGCCGTGATTAAGCTCTGTACTATCCTAAGAGCCGTGATTAAGCTCTGTACTATCCAAAGAGCCGTGATTAAGCTCTGTACTATCCTAAGAGCCGTGATTAAGCTCTGTACTATCCTAAGAGCCGTGATTAAGCTCTGTACTATCCTAAGAGCCGTGATTAAGCTCTGTACTATCCTAAGAGCCGTGATTAAGCTCTATACTATCCTAAGAGCCGTGATTAAGCTCTGTACTATCCTAAGAACCGAGATTAAGCTCTATACTATCCTAAGAGCCGTGATTAAGCTCTGTACTATCCTAGGAGCCGTGATTAAGAAGTCAGTGTTTACCATGCGGGTTGAGTGTACCGGGGGAGGGGGACAACACCTGTGTGTTCGTACAGTTGTGTACACGTCTGTGTGTGTGTGTCAGCACGGGTGACAGGTGTACCGGGGTGTGTGTGTGTCAGCACGGGAGACAGGTGTACCTGGGTGTGTGTGTGTCAGCACGGGTGACAGGTGTACCTGGGTGTGTGTGTGTCAGCACGGGTGACAGGTGTACCGGGGTGTGTGTGTGTCAGCACGGGAGACAGGTGTACCTGGGTGTGTGTGTGTCAGCACGGGTGACAGGTGTACCGGGGTGTGTGTGTGCCAGCACGGGTGACAGATGTACTGGTGTGTGTGTGGGTGTCAGCACGGGAGACAGGTGTACCAGGGTGTGTGTGTGTTAGGCCGGGTGACAGGTGTACCGCGGTGGGTGTGTCAGGCCGGGTGACAGGTGTACAGGGGTGTGTGTGTGTCAGCACGGGTGACAGGTGTACAGGGGTATGTGTGTGTCAGCACGGGTGACAGGTGTACAGGGGTGTGTGTGTGTCAGGCCGGGTGACAGGTGTACCGCGGTGGGTGTGTCAGGCCGGGTGACAGGTGTACCGCGGTGGGTGTGTCAGGCCGGGTGACAGGTGTACCGCGGTGGGTGTGTCAGCACGGGTGACAAGTGTACCAGGGTGTGTGTGTGTCAGCACGAGTGACAAGTGTACCGGGATGTGTGTCTGTCAGCACGGGTGACAAGTGTACCGGGGTGTGTGTGTGTCAGCACGGGTGACAAGTGTACTGGTGTGTGTGTGTCAGCACGGGTGACAAGTGTACTGGGGTGTGTGTGTGTGTCAGTACGGGTGACAAGTGTACCAGGGTGTGTGTGTGTCAGCACGGGTGACAGGTGTACCGGGGTGTGTGTGTGTCAGCACGGGTGACAAGTGTACTGGGGTGTGTGTGTGTCAGCACGGGTGACAAGTGTACCGGGGTGTGTGTGTGTCAGCACGGGAGACAGGTGTACCGGGGTGTGTGTGTGTCAGCACGGGTGACAAGTGTACCGGGGTGTGTGTGTGTCAGCACGGGTGACAAGTCGAAGCTTGGTATAGCGGCTTGGCTTTATTAGGTATAGCGAAGCTATACCTAATAAATTCCCTGTAACCTACCTTACCCTTCTATTGTCAACCAATGTCTGTTTTTTTCTTTAAAGAGCGCTGTTTGTCGACATAATTGTATTTGTGCTGCTTTTTCATCTATGTTTTCATTTCTTGTTCTCATTCTACTCATTATGCTCAATTAGTATTAAGCTTGTCATTTAAGTTTATCATGCCCGAAACGCTTTGCGTAATAGTGGCTTTAGGCATTGTATGTACTAGCTCTACCTATAAGTCAAACAATCCTTGTAAATATTTATTGTATGTATGTACCTTACCTAAATAAAATTGTATTGTATTGTATTGTATAAGTGTACCGGGGTGTGTGTGTGTCAGCACGGGAGACAGGTGTACCAGGGTGTGTGTGTGTCAGCACGGGTGACAAGTGTACCGGGGTGTGTGTGTGTCAGCACGGGAGACAGGTGTACCAGGGTGTGTGTGTGTCAGCACGGGTGACAAGTGTACCGGGGTGTGTGTGTGTCAGCACGGGTGACAAGTGTCCCGGGGTGTGTGTGTGTCAGCACGGGTGACAAGTGTACCGGGGTGTGTGTGTGTCAGCACGGGTGACAAGTGTACCGGGGTGTGTGTGTGTCAGCACGGGTGACAAGTGTACCGGGGTGTGTGTGTGTCAGCACGGGTGACAAGTGTACCGGGGTGTGTGTGTGTCAGCACGGGTGACAAGTGTGCCGGGGTGTGTGTGTGTCAGCACGGGTGACAAGTGTACTGGGGTGTGTGTGTGTGTCAGCACGGGAGACAAGTGTACTGGGGTGTGTGTGTGTGTCAGCACGGGTGACAAGTGTACCGGGGTGTGTGTGTTAGTACGGGTGACAAGTGTACCAGGGTGTGTGTGTGTCAGCACGGGTGACAAGTGTACCAGGGTGTGTGTGTGTCAGCACGGGTGACAAGTGTACTGGGGTGTGTGTGTGTCAGCACGGGTGACAGATGTAATGGTGTGTGTTTAAACGGGTGACAGGTGTACCGTGGTGTGTGTGTGTGTCAGGATGAGAGACATGTGTACCGGTGTGTGGGTGTCAGTACGAGTGACAGATGTACTGGTGTGTGTGTGTGTCAGGCCGGATGACAGGTGTAGCGCGGTGGGTGTGTCAGGCCGGGTGACAGGTGTACAGTGTGAAGACAGGCAGTTCATCTCAAGAACCACGGGACGGTAACGACCCTGTACACACCTAATTGTGATTGCTGGGGTTGGGCTTCAGCTCTTTGATCCCGCCTCTTAACCAGTGAAGCTCTTCATATAGACCAGCCATGAGTATCAAGGAAAAAATGTTAAATTGTTGGAAGCAAACCCACAGACAAGACCAACTAAAAATATACTCAAAGACAACAGTATTCATGTTGCAGTGGAATATCTCGAGGACTGTGAAGAGACTGTCTGGGTCAGGCGCAACACTGGACCAGAGGGACTGCCCAAAAATCAAACAATAACTCTTTGGAAGGGAGACCTGCCCCCAGTCATTAAATTATCAGGCATGATGGCGTGCAAGGTGGAGAGGTATATTGGCAGCCCATCTTTATGTGGCAACTGTCAACGGTGGGATCACAGAACGTGGCAATGAGATCGCCCAACTAGGTGTGAGTGTTGCAGTGGCTCTCACGCCATCAAGCAGTGTCTGGCTAAGCTTACACCGGGTGAGGGTGGCGGGGTAATGCCTAAATGTGTCAACTGTAAGCAGCCCCCCACCATACCTGGAACAGTTATTGCACCTTGAGGCCTGTTTGACGGGGCTCGAGAGGAACACCGAATCAAGCCGCGGGTGGACCAGTGAACAGAGATGGGAATGGCTCCGTGGACAGTACCGCAGCAAGCCAGGGTCCAGACCAGGACAATAGACCGGCAACCGTCTGGTGTAGTGATCAATCAGTGAATAGGAGAACCCAGGGTCAGGAGAAATTGAAATTAAAATTGAAATAAGTTTATTGAGGTAAAATACACACAAAGGGATGAGGTAGCTCAAGCTATTCTCACCCTATTCAGTACAACGTGTTAATATATACATAGACACACATCACAAATAAACATATTGCCAAACATTCTGAGAGGTAAACATATACATTTCCTCCTTCACAAGTAGTATGTTATCAGACGTACACACAAATACTTTTATGACCTAGGTATACTGTATAGACAATTTGCAAGAGACATGCAGATAATTCAACAAAATATTACAATCTTGGTGCAAAATTCTTATATCTCTCAAGAATATCATCAACCTTTCCGTTGTCACACATCCAGGCTATTTGTTCAGGAACAGTCCTTATCTCAGTGTTTCTATATACATTAATCAACGGACAATCAAGAACATAATGGGCCAGGGTGTGAGACCTTAACATACCACATAGTTTACACCTCGTGTCATTATCATGAACATCTATCCCATATTCCCAGTAATATTTGTACCCAAGCCTGAGCCGCATGTACACAGAGTCACTCCAAGCATTTCTCCTTTTACCATAAGTGAAATGGGTGTTTTGACTCACATACATGTAGTGTTGCATGGTTTGACTACTCTCATACATTATCTCTCTCCTCTCCACTCCCGCCTGTGCCTGAATATTTCTGATTTTGCTTCTTATTTGTCTCATTGTGAATTCACATTCAATGTCAACTTGTGGTTTTGATGTGGCACGTTTGGCCAAGTCATCCGCCACCTCGTTGAGCACTATTCCAACATGAGATGGAATCCACATGAATTTCACACTATAACCTTTCAGCTGTTATTCTTCTCTTACAGTCCTCAACTATAGACATGAAGACTGGGTTTCGACTGTTTAAGGACTCCAGTGCTCCTCGGCTATCGACAAATACAAAAACATTTTTGTCGTCATGACGTACTTCCTCCAAACACGCCAGAATGGCCTGCAGTTCAGCTTGTGTGGATGATATATAATTACTAAGCCGGAGTTCAATTATCCTGTCCACAGTCCCAAACTCCGTATAATCCCTTATTAGGACACCACACCCGGCCCTGCCATCCTCCGCCACCGAACTGTCACAATATACATATAAACTGTTGCCTCTTGGTAACCGAGATATCATGCTTCCATACAAACACCGTAATTGTCCCGGTTCATGATGAATCTTCTTCACCTTGAGGGGTACAATTTCGACGTCTATTTTCTGTACTTTCCAGGGAGCAGACATATTACACTGTCGAGAGGGTTTACAGCAGTCAAGTACGTCGTATTCCCTGAGGTCATGAGCTAATCCCCTCGTGTAGCGTGTCTCCCTCAGTTTCCTGGAAGTGTGTACGTCACTCAAGCAGGTCTGAACGCTCTCAAACAGCTTATCCCCTCCTTTTCTCCGCATGAAACGAATAGATACTCTAGTGTTAATGTCACGGACTCTATCACACACACTCTGTAAATTTAATTCCATTCTCATTATTTCAATCATTGCATTTCTTTGACATCCAAGAATAATCCTCATAGCCTCGTTCTGTATCAGCTCTATTTTTTGAATTCTGCCTTGGCCTGTGTAAGATAATACGGGTGCTGCGTAGTCTATCAGGGACCGAACAGTACTTATGTATAACATCCGCAAGATAGGTACCCCAACACCTTTACCAGAAAAAGCCAGTGCTTTCAGAGGATGCAGACGGGCTTTACATAAGGTGCTGATATGATTTATTTCAGCATTTTTACTCTCACAAGTGTATCCAACATACATGCCCAGATACTTGTACTTCTGAACACGGCTCAGTTCCACACCATTTAGAGTAAGTGTTATATTTCTTCGTTTCCTATACTCGTATTTGGTTTTATCTGCATTTATAACTAAGCCTAACTTGTGACAGGTTGTACCAAGTATGTTAAGAGCAGTTTGAATTTTGTTCCCAGAAGTGCCTTGTATAAGAATGTCATCAGCATATATGATCGTCGTGACCCCTGGAGGATACATCTCTGATGCTAATCTGTTCATTAATACATTGAATAAGGTGGGACTTAATACTCCCCCTTGTGGGGTACCTAACTGAAACCTCCGTTCCTCAGACATGTATCCCTGGTAATACACCTGACCTTTTCTGCCTTGTAGATAATCCCTTATCCAGTGTAGCAATCTCCCTGTTATTCCCAGATTGGCTAATTCGTATAAGATTACTTCCCCATTGGCTTTATCAAATGCTCCTTGTAGATCAACAAAAACTCAACAATTGTCATCCACATTAGACAAACACTTTAAGAGACAATCCGCAGTACTTTTGCCTTTGATAAAACCAAAGAGATTACTGGACATGTTATCACCTACAAGGTAGAATAGCCTATTTAACAAAATCCTTTCCATCATTTTACAAAAGCAGGATATTAAGGAGACAGGTCTGTAGCCTCCGTTTGACTTAGGGATAGGAATGATGACAGGCTCTTTCCATTTTCTTGGTAACTTTCCCTCTCTATAACTCATATTAAACAAATCAAGTAAGGGACTAGGTTTCATACCGGCTAAATAATTAAGTATGTCATACGTTACTCCATCTTTTCCCGGAGCAGTAGAGCTGCCACTTTTTATAGCATCCAGTAGCTCATCGTGAGTTATCTCAGTGCATGTTATAGATCTTGTATTTAAGGCACATAAAGTTACTCCATTTCTAATATTTTGCCATGACTCAATGGTGACTCTCGTGTCTGCAGGTAAGGACTCCATACCAGCAGCACTTGCCCATTTATCTACTAACTCATAACAACTTTCCCTGGATCTGAATGAGCAATGAATTTGGTCTTACAACCCCTGACTTTGTTTACTGCTCTCCATATGTCTTTCAGGTTCTTAGTATTACCAATGGACTGAGCAAAGTCTTGCCAGTATCTGTCCCGCGCCTCCTTCCTCACCTGACTGCATTCCCTAGCCACTTCCAACATTGTATTTTTCTCTTCATCCCTCATTCCATATTTTAACCATTCTTTATGTGCACTCCGTAGCATTCTCTCCCACCCCTTGATTTGCTGATCATTGGAATATTTAAATTTCTTAGGTCCATGCGTCTTGCTTCCCTTGCCCCCGTTATTTTCTCTCTGTACTAATTTCTCTATGTTCTCGACCATATCCTCGTAAAAACTATCAACGCAGAGCGGCGTGTATTGTTGATACCAATCTCCCATATTTTGAATAAAATAATTTTTCATATCTTTATTAATATTTAGCCTTTTCCTTTGAAAGTGGACTTGTTTAGGGTCAGGAGGGCAATCAGGCATGGGCCATGGTCACGAGCAGTGTAGCCAGCCACCACCACTTCCCCATCCCTGAGGGCTTCCAACCACTTCCCCTTCCCGGGAACCCACCCACACCTCAATTTCTACCTTAATCGATACGAATTATATATAGGACAAGGTACCCCATGTGGTGAGCGGGTAAATGGGGACGGGGGGGGGGGGGGGAAGAATTAGTGGGGGGGGAGGGGGAGAGGAAGGGTTTTTAGGTTGAGATAAAGTGCCAAGACTAGACCCAGCTGCATGGAGTTTACGCGTTTTTTATGACCGTATTAAGCAATGGAAGCAAGGAGTCGGTATTTTGTGACAACATTCCGTCTTTTCAGCGAACCCACGGAGATAGCAGCCCTCAGCTGAGTGAGTCCGGGAGGCTCACACCAGCAGAGGTTTGATCCACTAGTGAACATCGTGTCCCCCCCACCTTCAGAGTCACTGCTAAACGGGAGTTAACACCTTCTCCTCCCCCCCCCCCCCCCTCAGAGTCACTGCTAAACGGGAGTTAGCACCTTCACCTCCCCCCTCCCTCCACTAAAGAGGGGGAGAAGAGTTAAGGAGTCTGGGGTAGTTAGGAGCTAGATATTTTGAGGAGTGGTTTTGGAGGAGGCGAGTGTCATTGGAATATAGGAGCAGGAGGTGGGTCGTAGATCAGGTTAAACAGGTTGTGCATATTTCTAGATCTACTGAGGGGTGTTTCTCAGGAAAGTGTCGTAGTTGTTGTGAAACGTGTGACTTCTTGTGATCTGTTTTTCCCTATGGTGTCCCAGACCATGTTCAGTGACGGGGTGTTCGCCCATCCGTGCAGAGCTTCACTAGTGGTGAAGTCCTGCCAGTGAGTGTCGAACACCCATCTCGGGGCCCTGTTCTGGGTGCCTTGGAGTTTCTTTTATTTGTTGGTTTTGCGAGTGATAGTGGGCTGGGCGTGTATGTAAGGAGTGAGAGAATCAGTGTCTTGTAAAGGTAGAGTTTGGTGGCTTGGGAGACGTGTCTGAGGGGGAAGAGTTTTTAGAGCTTTTGAGGATATGACTTTTTTAGATGTTATGTGTGTGTGTGTAAGCGGCGGTTGTGGTCTAATGTTAGGCCCAAGACTGATGTTGTTTGCTCTCATGATGTTGGCTGGGTCAGATGATTGTCAGTAAAGGTTTAGTGGGGCTGGCTCTTGTCGTTTGTTATAGAAGAAGTGGATGATTTTGGATTTGTTAGGGTTTGTTTTCATCCGCCAGTCATTTTACCAGAAGGTTACTTTGTGTATTTCTTCCTGTGCTTTGCGGGTGAGGGTGTCAATCGAGTATCAAGAGATCAGTTGGATTACGTCGTCATCATAACAGAGGGTCATAGAGGTCCAGTATCTTGGGTTCGGAATGTCATTTATGTAGCGTATATATAGGGTCGTTGTACTGAGAGAACTGAGCCCTGGGGTACTCCAGCATTTTGGTTGAAGTATCCTGTCAGGATCACTGTGATCCTCACTGAACTCCCAGCTAACTGTTAAACTGAAACATTAAATGGTGGAAACTACAATAAAGAGATATTATTTATTTCAATTAAATAAAAACTTAACTTACGGCTGCTACCACCTTCCTGAACCTGAAACCTGAATGTGCCTGCATTACTGATCTCCTAGGATGGACAGAAATCAATAATTATGAACTCGAAGAACGTAGGAATCTTGGCAATACTGCTTGGGAATTTATTTATAGAACATTCTTTACTTTACTTGTTTAGATTCAAGAGCAACTTTAATTGCCATTAAATGGAGGAGAACATAGGGGACTTCCAGTACAGCATGTAAACCAGAAATATAACGACTCAGATAAGAAACAAAAAAGGGAGTGAAAATATCTAAACACCAAAATACATTACTCAGCACTATATTTAACAAAAGACACGTATTTATATCCATGCTGTAATTAAGTCCTACGAGGCAATGGTATATCACTGATGGAACATGAGTTCTCAAGAGCACCTTACCTTATCCTGCAATTACCGGCCACAGATGTTGAATGGATCTCTCCCTCAGGTCCCTTGGACCTGTCCCCAAGACACACTAACTTAAAATTTGTTCACAAGGTTATCATTGGAAGGATAGCTCCTCCCAAAACTAATACAGAGCCTGGGCTTCTCCCATTATTTTTGGCTACTGCCAATCATTTAAAAACTAGGCCTGAGGTCTGGCTCTCAAGGGCCAGAAAGGGCTTGGCACCTATCTACAGCCAATCGCCTTCCAGGTCTGCTTGAAAGATACATGAAATGCCCATAGAGTCGTGTCAGCTGTACGCAGCAGCCCGAAGGAACAAGGCCTCTTTGTAGTTGGCGACAAACACCAGACCTGGCCCACAGCGAGCTGTGTTCACAGAATTGGATGAAATAAGTTCAAGCCTGTCTTATCCAAGATACGGGAAAGGACACTTGACTCGCCTAAGGCTCCATGGGGAAGAAGGGGAGATGCGGCAACGGGGGAGGGGGAGAATGAACAAGGAAGGGGAAGGCGAACAAGGGAAAGGGGCGCAAGTACGCAAGTACTCCCTGCCCTTAAGGGAAAGGAAACGGGGCCTCATCACTTTTGTAAATAACAACATTCCCGCACAGATTATTGATGACCTCCACATAAGGAATGAATATGAATCACTGGGGGTAACCCCTATACTTAAACAATAATGCCCTACATATAATCAACCTATATGTGCCAAAGAATAAACTTGACCTTGACACACTACCTGAATTTGTTAATGAAGGAACCTACCTTGAACCGACCAGCAAGGAACCTACCTTGCTGGTCGGTGACCTTAATGCCAGGCATCCACACTTTGGTGCCAACTGTCATCAGCCCAATGTCAATGGACGGAAACTGTTACTCTATGTCAGAAGAAATGACAATCATAGGGTCCTGATAGATTAACAGCCAACCCACTTCAGATGAGGAAGTTTGGACTATGCTCTTCTGCTGAATGCACAGGACACGGATGCTAGTACACAGTCTATGTAGTGACCACTGGGCACTGATTACCACCGTAGACATGATTAAGAGAAGGAAAGAGATAAATATAAGAAAAAGGTTATCACTAGGACCGGATATGAGGCCGCACTTCATAAACAGGATGAGTGACTGGTTCACGGAATACCAAATCCCAGAAGATATTGATACAATTGTTGATAACCTTTATAACCTAATTGAGAGCTGTCTCAGAGTTCCGTGTACGACTGGGCGAAGTACCCTTCAGAGGAAGAAAATACAATGGTATGAGAACAATTACATAAAGATGCTCAATGCAAATGTAAGAGCATGAGTAGAGAGTAACGGAGACATCCCACTGAAAGCAACCAAGAGCTGTTTAAAACTGTGTGTCAAGTAGCCATGGAAGAGAAGATTAAAGAGCGGGAAAGACAGTGGCTTGATTTTACTAGCTCCATTGAACGAGAAACATCTGCAAGACGAGTGTGGGCAAAAATTCAGATAGGTAAGGGGGGCAGAACCCGGCTTGCGACTCACAAAGACCCCAAGGGTAAGGCTGAGGAAGTAATTCACAAGTGGAGTGATACAGCATCCTTCTCCTCCCTCACTGCAGAAATCAGCAGGGAACAGCTCCTGCGACATAATGACAGAAGATTTAGGATAACAAGAGCACAGGCTAGCGATGATGAGTATGGGCAACCAATCACTGCCCAGGAAGTAAGGGCGCTATGAAAAAGAGTAAAAGTACTGCACCTGGTGAAGACGGCGTCACCTACGACATACTCAATGCACTGTGTGAGATGACTGGGAATCCACTACTCACCCTATTTAACAAGTCATTCCTAAGTGGTGTGATGCCCACACAATGTAAACACACAATAATTGTTCCCGTCCCGAAGCCAAATGACCCTGGTAATTACAGACCTATCAGTCTCATGTCATGCACTTGCAAGATGCTTGAAAGGATCATCCTAAACCGACTGTTGCACAAAATAGGCAGGTTAGGGGAGGGGGTCAATGGATTTGTTATAGGACAGAGCACAACAAATCGTATAGTTAATTACTTGGCTAATGCCACAGCTAAGTACTCTGTATTTGTTGATATCAAAGGAACCTTCGACAAAGCGCAGGAGATTGTGATCCTGAACAAGCTTGCATACATGGGTGTCAAGGGGAGACTCATGAAATGGGTTGAAGACTACCTCACAGGGAGGAAAGCCAAGGTTTGCTTCAATGGAGCAGTCTCAAGAACAATGAATATGGAACTCGGGACCCCCCTTAGGCGGAGTTGTCCAACAAAAGTTGGGCAGCTTTTCAGTCCGTTAATGAATGAGTTCCATAGACTAGGTCCCTTTATTTGCATAGTGTTTACACAGATTAAGTTTGACTGTAGGGACATCAAAGAGATATTTATTTCAGGTGTGGTGATTATGGGTTTTATTACATCTGTCTAGGAAGAGTTTCAGAACAGGGTTTGCATTTAAGAACAGGGTTTTGTAAATGTAAATGGCACAAGAGAATGTGTGGAGTGATTTTATGTTTATCATGTTTAGGGATTTAAACAAGGGGGCGCTGAGTGTTGTCTGAGAGCACAGTTTGTTACTGTTCTGATAAAAGATTTTTGCTGAGTGATGATTGGCTTGAGGTAGTTTGCAGTGGGTGAACCCCATGCAGATACCATCTGTAAGATAGGGCTAGATTAGCACATAGTATAGTGAGAGGAGAGCAGAGTTTGGAACATAATATCTGATTTTAAAGAAAACTCCAACCGTTTTTTGAGACTTTCTTGGTTATGTGTTGTATGTGGGTGCTGAAGTTAAATATCTTGTCTATGTATAGGCCAAGGAACTTTCCATCATTTTCATTGCTGATGTTAACATTGTCTATCTGAAGCTGAATTGCATTTGTTGATTTGCTTCCAAATATGATGTAGTAGGTCTTCTCTATGTTTAGTGTGAGTTGGTCGGTTAACATCCAAAATAGGATTTTTTAATTTCATAATTTAATATGTGTGGGTTGGGGTCTGAGTAGATGAGTTGCTTTACATTCTAGTAAGTAATACAATAGAGGCGCCTCTGTATTTGTTCCACAGATATGACACTTAACAATTGGGTTTATTATACCTCCCAGCATCACTTGTAACCAAGTCTGAGTCTGTGTATGGCTACTGAAATGTCTCTGGATAATGTTTGTGAGTTGCTATGATTTTTAGCACCCTTTTATTTGGCCGTTTGGGATTTTGACGTCCAAATGCAGTGTTCCATTCGAAATAGCGGGTTGATAGTGGTAAACCCATCAGCTTGCTGACTTGGTATTAGCTTGAAATATTATTTACATTAATCACAGAAGTTGTTGAAGTAAGTACTGTTGTTAATTTAGAAGCTGAGATGACCCATGCGTCAGAATGAGACAACATAAGAATGTCAAGGATATTAGGAATACATTTATTACAAGGATTATAACCGAGACTAAACGAGTTGTATATCAGTGGGACCAGGTTTGTGATCGGAGACCTCTGTACTCTACCCCTCAAGCAGCAAGCCAACTCGCCACCCTTCTTGGCAGTATCATCTATGGTCATATGTTTGATATGTAAGTTAACCAAGTTTTTGGTGTTGGGCTTTACACCTCTCAACCTTTGGATTGTTCTTAAACCGTGCCACAAGCTAGCTTACTGACCCACCACCAAATATAGTTAGTCTTGTAGTCTTGGACTAAACTAAACTTTCTGTATGCTGTACATCTGAACTAAGTTTTTTGTTGAAGGAAATTAATTTGACTATGATCTATAACACATCTTTTAAGTGTAGGATTTTGGATAGTAGGACTAATTAATGGTAATTTGTTAAATTTGTATGAGAAAAGCTTTCAATGGTTCTCTCATTGCATCTTTGGCATTTTTATCTTTTTGTTGCTAAGTAGCTTGAACAATGCACTGTTTGCCCAACATTAATGCTAAAATTACTTTTTTTATATATAAATTCAGCATAATACTTTTACTGTGAGACCAACGTAGGTAACTCATCTCTTTGAAAAGGAATTTCTCAAATCATAGTTAAGATCCAGACACATTTATTTAAATATTTATACAATTGCTACTGTTGATACTCGGCTGCGTCGCGTCCATCAAGTTTCTGCTGACGTATACGCGACGCATCCTGATACTTCAGCCAGTAACAGGTGGTGCTCCGGCCATATGGCTCAGTGCTCGTGATGCTTCAGCGAGTAACTGATGGTGCTCCAGCCATATGGTTCAGTGCTCCTGATGCTTCAGCCAGTAACTGGTGGTGCTCCAGCCATATGGCTCAGTGCTCGTGATGCTTCAGCCAGTAACTGATTGTGCTCCAGCCATATGGCTCAGTGCTCGTGATGCTTCAGCCAGTAACTGGTAGTGCTCCAGCCAAATGGCTCAGTGCTTGTGATGCTTCAGCCAGTAAGTGATGGTGCTCCAGTCATATGGCTCAGTGCTTGTGATGCTTCAGCCAGTAACTGGTGGTGCTCCAGCCATATGGCTCACTGCTTGTGATGCTTCAGCCAGTAACTGGTGGTGCTCCAGCCATATGGTTCAGTGCTCGTGATGCTTCAGCCAGTAACTGATGGTGCTCCAGCCATATGGCTCAGTGCTCGTGATGCTTCAGCCAGTAACTGGTGGTGCTCCAGCCATATGGCTGTGCTTGTGATGCTTCAGCCAGTAACTGATGGTGCTCCAGCCATATGGCTCAGTGATCGTGATGCTTCAGCCAGTAACTGGTGGTGCTCCAGCCATATGGCTCAGTGCTTGTGATGCTTCAGCCAGTAACTGATGGTGCTCCAGCCATATGGCTCAGTGCTTGTGATGCTTCAGCCAGTAACTGGTGGTGCTCCAGCCATATGGCACAGTGCTCGTGATGCTTCAGCCAGTAACTGGTGGTGCTCCAGCCATATGGCTCAGTGCTCGTGATGCTTCAGCCAGTAACTGAAGGTGCTCCAGCCATATGGCTCAGTACTCGTGATATTTCAGCCAGTAACTGGTGGAGTTCCAGCTATATAGCTCAGTGATCGTGATGCTTCAGCCAGTAACTGGTGGTGCTCCAGCCATATAGCTCAGTGCTCGTGATGCTTCAGCCAGTAACTGATGGTGCTCCAGCCATATGGCTCAGTGCTGTTGTAATCCACAAGTTAGTAGGAATTATTAGCTAGAGGATCATTACTACAACACTTAACGAATGATGATTGGAAGTTCATGTAAGTAGACAGACTATGGATCACATATCTAAGAAAGGTCAATGGATTAAGACCGAAGCTGTTTAGCCAAATGATTAATTCCTGGAAAGAGGAATTATTCTTCGTCAGGCTTCTAGGAACAAGATTACCTCTCTAGGGATAAGGTTAATCGGATTATACCTTCCTTGAGAGGTGGGGTGAAATGGTTGAGGGAGATGGCTGACTGGAGGCAGTCTGATTGTGGAAGTTGAACGAGCAAGTCCTTTTGGATCCCCGGTTGTGGCAGCAGCGAAGTGTAGCAGACAGCTATGCGAGAGCCTGTTGTGATCTTAGTGACCAAGTTAAGTCTGCAGTATGTGAGTATTGAATGTAAGACTAACCGGGTGTGGAGCGTTGTAGTAATCATTCCGTATTAGGGACTTAGGCGGAAGTTACGAGTGTGGGTGGTGATCGCGGAGGTCAAGTGGTCTATGGGTATTGGAAGTGTATTGACCTAATAGAGTATGTTAATTAATATAGTATTATTTGTCAGAGTCTATTCTTTGTAATTAAATGACAAAATCCGACGGCCTTTAAATACCTTCCGTATGTTCATTCATTGTGTTCCAGTACAAACCTAGTGGTACGCCTCAAGGGTCTGGTGTGTGTAGGAGTACACGGTGGTAGTAACGGGTGCTGAGGCAAGGTGTTATGTGTTGTGTAATCGCTGTGTTCGGAATGAACCGGGGTTCAGCGTCACGACATATTTGGTGGCAGCGCAAACAGGTTTGGAACACTTTGAGAGATGAAGGAAGTGTGTTACTGGTTTAGTTGGTGAGGGAATGTTCGGGAATTGGTAGACGTCGGGTTGTGTTCAGAACGGTGGATATTGGAGTGAGGAAGGGAAGGTGTGTGGGCCAGTGAGTGGCCATAGTGGGGTGTGGGGCCAAGGTGTGTGGCCAAGTGGAGTGGCCACGTTGTGCGGCAGGGAAAGGTCCCCTAAGGGGTGGAAACAGTAGTGTGGATAACTGATAAGTGACGTTGTTAATGGAGGCTTAAAATTATAAGTGATTCTAGTGAGATTAAGGGAATAAGGCCAAGTAAGGTTACTGTACGGTAAAGCGTCAAGCTGGTTCATACACGAGCACATAAGGGGCGAGTAGCCATGACGGGTACGGGTAGTAATAGGGGCGCCAGTGGCCAGGCCACGAGTAATGTCGGTCAGGGTGAGAGTGGTGATAACACGGCGGCGTTGCTTACGGCGCAGGCGGCAGCGTCAGAGACAATTGGGCAGGTTGCACAGTGGTTGAAAAATGTGTTGAGCACGCATGAGACGACTAATGCAGGACCTAAGGTATATGGAGACATACCCACGTTTTGGGGCGCCAAACGGGATTCGAAAGGTCAGTTACTGACGGATATTAGAACATTTTTCTTTGCTCTAGAGAAGGCGACTAGTGTGGGGTCATGGTCGGATCAGGCAAAGATTGCATTGGCATATTCCAAGGTGAAAGGGGAAGCAAAGACCCTGCTCAACTCTGCGGAAATTAGAGAAATAAATAGTTATAGCGAGTTTAAGCAGGAACTGATAGATCATTACGATGTGCAGCACGATGCAGTAGAACTAAAGGCTCAGTTAGCTGCACTTAAACGAGAACATGGGGAACAATTAAGGGCGTTTGGCCATAGAATAAGACTCTTGGGTGATGTGATTGAGCGGACGGAAACGCAGTTCACGGGGGTAGTAAGAGATTCTATGCAACGGAGTGTTTTTTTCGGTGCATTACCGCGGGAAAGTGCGTTACACTGCAGGGAAGCTAAGTCTTTTAAGGAAGCGGTGAAACATGCAGTGTTTTGGGCGGAGAATAGCCCGACACATAAACTGACAGAGGATGACATTTTCAAGGAAGTGTCCCCTAAGGAACAGGCAAATCTAGCAGACACGCAAGAGAGACAGGCTCAGCTCTGGGCCCCAGTAGCTCAGCCAGTGGAGGATGGACCCGCGGCGGGGGTCACACATTCCAAGGGCAAGGGGCGAGGTGCTCCTCGACGTAACAATAATAAGGGCTGGGAGCCAAGGGTGTTCCAGGGACACAATACGAGTGGGGTGTCGTGGGGACCCCATCAGGGTACTCGTGGGCAGCGAGGAGGCTATAATCAAGGGGCACGTGGAGGCAGGTTCACTCCTGCTCCACCACGATACTCGCCTGCTCAGGGAGCAACAGGAATGTACCACCAGAACCAGGGTACCGGTAGAGGGTATCCCCGGGGAACGGGGTACACTGCAGGTAAACACGAGCCAGACCGACCTAAGCAGACAAAAGTGTGTAAGCTGTGTGGTGACGGTAGTCACGTGGCCTGGCAGTGTAAGCTTTTTGTTCCGCCTAATTACCCAGTGTGTACAGTAGGTGGTGGCGGACAGTGGTTGTGTACCGTCGGGTCGGGTCATCCCATAAAGGTGCATTTACGGTTAAAGGGCACTATCTATACAGCCTTGGTGGACACCGGTGCTTCCGTGTCCATCATGAGTCGTAGCGTGTTAGGATCAGACGTCAGGCTGATACCTAACAACAGGAGATTAACGGCGGTGGGGGATAATGCGTTGCGGGTGTTGGGTGAGACAACTGTGGATTTCCAGCTAGAAGATAGATGGTTTAAACATAGTTTTGTAGTAATACAGGATATAGGGCTGAAACATACCAACATTATCCTGGGAATTGATTTCCTCGAAAAATACTCATGTACCATAGCGTTCAGCGCAAGGGGGAATAAATTGGTATGTGGGGGTCAAGCGGTAGACGTTAACAAGGTAAGGAGTAGAGAAGGAGTAGCAGTAGTGAGGGGTAACTGTGGTAACTCGGCTGGGGACCAGAATATACAGTGGGCAGTCACGGTACCCAAGGATGTCACCATTCCGGGAGAAGCATCCTTAGTGATTAAAATGGCATGTAAAGCCAAGGGAGTAGACGTTGTGCAAATTGAGCCATTAGATAATCCAGCAGGGTTGGTGATAATGGAGACTATTGAAGACATAAATGAAGGGGTAATTCGGTTGAGGGTTTTTAATCCCTCTCGGTGGCCAGTCACCTTGAGTAAGCATGCACAGGTAGCGTGGGCGCACCCTGTGGAGGAGATTATTGCAGCCATGTCAGTAAGTCAGAGTGAGGGCGATGAGGATAGAATGGATAAATTAATGGGAATAGTGGATAGGATGTCCATGGAAAGGGAGGTTAAGGAAGCCTTAAGGGGCTTAGTCAGGGAGTTCCCGGATGTTTTTGCGTTGAGAGGGGAACCCCCAGGGTGTATTACTCAAGGAGCACATAGAATTGACGTAGAGGGCGCACATCCAGTATATACGAGGGCATATAGCATACCAGTGGCACACCAGAGGGAGGTGAAAGAGGAGATAAGCCAGCTAAGGGAGCATGATATCATTGAACCATCCAGTTCACCGTGGCACAGCCCTCTCGTAGTAGTCAGGAAAAAGAATGGGGGAGTGAGGTTATGCGTAGATTTCCGCAGAATAAACAAGCTGACGAAGGACGAAGCATACCCATTACCTAACATACAGGACACATTGACACACTTGAAGGGTACACAATATTTTACCACATTAGACCTGCTCAGTGGGTATCACCAGATACCGCTGGAGGAAGACATACCCATTACCTAACATACAGGACACATTGACACACTTGAAGGGTACACAATATTTTACCACATTAGACCTGCTCAGTGGGTATCACCAGATACCGCTGGAGGAAGAGTCGAGGGAAGTCACAGCGTTTAGTGCGTGCAACAACGAGCTCTGCCAATATAAACCACTTCCAACGAGCTCTGGCAATATAAACCACTTCCAACGAGCTCTGGCAATATAAACCACTTCCAACGAGCTCTGGCAATATAAACCACTTCCAACGAGCTCTGGCAATATAAACCACTTCCTTTCGGGTTGAAGTCAGCACCTGCTGTGTTCAGTAGGCTAATGATGAGTGTATTATCGGGGTTGATAAGTCCCACAGCGTTGCTGTACCTCGATGACGTAATCGTGCTGGGAAAGTCATTAGAGGAGCACATGCATAATTTGAGGAAACTCTTGCTAAGGTTGAGGTCACACAACCTCAAAGTGAATTTCGAAAAATGCAGTTTTTTTGGAGAATCGGTAACATTCCTGGGTCATACAGTGGGCCGGATGGGTATCAGTCCATTGCCAGATAAAACCAGGGATATTCAAGAGTTCCCAGTTCCACAGAACAAGAAAGAGTGCAAATCTTTCCTGGGGTTAGTTAGCTATTATCGGCGATTTATTAAAGATTTTTCAAAAATTGCAAGACCATTACATCAGATCAGTGGACTTGCAGAGTTCGTGTGGGGGAAGGAACAACAGCAGGCGTTCCAGGTACTGAGGGCTGCTGTCAGCTCTCGCAGTATCTTGGCGCACCCAGATTTTAGCAAACCGTTTCTGGTGTATGCGGATGCTTCTGGCGCAGCGATAGGTGGTGTGGTAGCTCAGGTGGATGAGCGAGGACGGGAGCGTCCCATTGCATTTTGTTCACGAGTACTATGTCCTGCAGAGAGGAACTATAGTACGATTGAGAGGGAAGCGCTAGCGATCACATTCATATTACAACGAAACCGGTACATCTTGCTTGGACATGAAATTTGGCTCAGAAGCGATCACAAACCCCTTAAGTATGTGTTCGAGTCCAAGGAGCCTTGTCAGCGGCTGGCACGGTGGGTTACCTCGCTCTCAGAGTTTAACATTACAAACTTTGAACATGTACCAGGGAAAAGCAATGTGGTCGCTGACGCGTTGTCAAGGTGTCACAATGTAGCAGTGGTGAGTGAAAGGGGGGAGGAAGATGTGTCGTGGAATGTGAGGGAGTTGATACGGAGTCAGGAAGGTCACCCCCTGTGGGGGGAGGTAAGGAAGTTTTTGAGGGGTCAGCGTGCGGAGTTGAGGAAGTCACTTCCAGCCCCAGTGGATGAGTTTGTGGTTGAAGATGAGGTGTTGTATCATCTTGGTAAGGTTTCGGGTATACGGTCTGAACCAGTATACCAGGCAGTCTTGACACCGGAGTTCCAGAGGACTGCAATGTATCTGTGTCATAACATCCCAGCAGCAGGCCATGGAGGGGAGTCCAAGACGTTGCAGAGGGCACGTCAAAGGTTCTATTGGCCATCCATGGGTAAAGATATCAAGGTCTATGTAGCCTCTTGTGACAGTTGTCTGAGGTACAAGGCACATAGGTTGGGGGCGGAACCTTTGCGTAGGTGGCCGGAGGTGAGTACTCCCTTCGAGAGAGTACACATAGATCTCATTGGGCCGCTACCACAAGCTCATTCAGGGGCGAGGTACATATTTGTAGCAGTGGATGCACTCACACGGTTCACTGTGGTGAGTGCACTCCGTTCTAAGTCGGCAGAGGATGTGACCCAGGCCATGGTGGAAAGTGTGTTAACCAGGTTTGGGGCTCCTCAACAAGTTGTGTCAGACCAAGGGTCAGAGTTTATCAATCAAGTATTTCAAAGCATCGCGAGTGTGTATCAATTCAAACATACTCCAGTGCTGGCATATCGACCATCGGCGAATGGTTTGGTTGAAAGACACAATGCTGAAGTAATCAGTATTCTGCGGCATTTGGCTGCTGATGATGTGCTTGCATGGGATCAGAGTTTGTCGATGGTGGAGTCGGCGCTCAACACGGCGTTCAATAGGTCGGTGGGAGAAACCCCGCATTTTTTGTTGCATGGGTTCGATCCCCGACTTCCGTTCACGACGTTCACAAGCAAGCAACCGCCATGCTATGCGTTAGACTTCAAAAGTGTTGTCTGTAGGCGAGCAACCAAGGCATTTGACTTGGTGAAACTACATTTAAGAAAGTCGACAGAGGTAGCAGAGGCATATTATAATGCGCGGAACAAGGTCCAAGCAAAGGTGATCAATGAAGGTGATAGGGTATTCGTGAAGCAGATGCACGCTCAGGCAGAAGGTAAGTTGGCACCCAAGTTTGTGGGGCCATGTCGGGTAATTAGCAAAAAGAATGCAGAAGTGAAGGTTAAGGTGCTAAACACAGGGCATGTGTTCTCCTGTCACCCAGACCGCGTCTATACACTGACCGGTCAGGCAAGTGAGGAGCCATACCCTACGGGGAGTGTGCCAGGGGAGAGCACACCAGCGGCTGAGAACATAGGTAGGGGTACGAGGAGTTGGCAATCAAGGGTAGATAACACAGAGCAGCCTTCGCAGGACCGAGGACAAGGTCCACAGGCGACGGTGACACATCGCTATCCGACCCGCTCTCGTGGGGTCATGAACACAGAAGGAGCATAGTATGTACTGTAGAGTAGTGCATGGCCATGGTAGTTTTTGTAGAGTGTGGGGTAGTGTGTAGAGTGTGGTGTTGAGTGGTGCATGGGCATGGTAGTTTTTGTAGAGTGTGGGGTAGTGTGTAGAGTGTGGTGTGTAGTGGTGCATGGGCATGGTAGTTTGTAGAGTGTGGGGTAGTGTGTAGAGTGTGGTGTAGAGTAGCATGTGTAGTGGGTGGTGTAGTGTTGTGGCGTTTGGACGCCTGGTATGGAGTGTGGTGTTATAATGAGGTCATCAGTGGTTGGGTTGACCAGAGGTGATGGTGTGTCGGAGTGGGTAAGTCTTATGGATAAGATTATAATGTAGAATTTCAAAATTTCAGGTGTTGGTGGTTGCAGTGGACGAGCGAAGTAGATATACTAATTTCTTATTAAGTTGTTACAGGAATCTCGCTAGAGGCGAGCCAGTGGCAGTATGATGTTTTAGTGACATAAGTGTGAAATTATTTTAATGAGGTATTTATTGTGATAATGTATGTGTATGTATATACTGTATATTACCTCATCGGCACCATTACTGAGTGTTAGGCTTGAGAAGGTCCCCCGGGATCATGTCACAGAGCTTCAGGTAGAGTAGAAGGGAAGCTATGAGGCTACACTCAGTTATTCTAGAAAAAAAGGGGGGTGGAAGTGAAGCCAACGTGACGTTATAGGCGAAATTCGCCCCCTGACATCAAAGCAGGGATAAGGGCCAGCTGCAATGGTTTTGCAGCTGCGCTCAGGCTATATACGGGGAGAGAGTAAGGAGCCGAGGGGGTTATGTAATAATGGGATCGAGCCAGGGGGCTCTGAGGGAATATTTTGCAGGTACAGCGGTCGGGAAGGTGTGAATACAGGTGGACACACTCTGGGCGGATGGGCCTAGTCCAGAGAGCTGTGAGGGATCTACAGCGTTCTGGGATTGGTGCCCTGGAACGAGACGTCAGCACAGACCCAAGGGGACATGACCCTGGGGTAGGAATCTCCGTTGCTCTGGAGGCCAGGATCACGTTACCTCAGAGCAACGATGGGACATTAACAACATTCACCAGGCTGGACAGCCTGGGTTTTGTCTGGGTCATGGAGGATCTATGACCTAGCAACCATGGGACACAAAGACAAGAGAAGTGATGCTGCCAATTGTGGAGGAGGCCAGTGAAACATTGTGTGATCATTGTAAGCCCTTATGTCAACAGTACAGGGCAAGATGTTAAATTATAATTACTAAGGATGAAGAACCTTAGATATATATGTGTTGTGTATATATTAATGACTAGTGTCATTTCTGTTTAAGTGCCAGCATTCTGGTCCATGTAATTTTATGGTTATGTTTGTATGTAATTATATGTCAGCAGTTTAGGTATATGTGCATTGTTGGAGATGGGAAAAATTATTACAGACTATTTTACCTGTGCTATGATGTGAACATAATGTATATGTTGGAGAAGTGTTGTGAGTCATGTCGGGGAAAATTTTAATTTAGTTCATCGTGTGTATGATGAACTTATTGGATGATTTTTTAGTTGTACACATATGGTGGGTGCATCCTCCAGGTCCTTACACTAATGGAACCATTGCAATGATGCATATGGGGACATATGCGTGTTTAAGGAGGGGAGTGGTGTTGTAATCCACAAGTTAGTAGGAATTATTAGCTAGAGGATCATTACTACAACACTTAACGAACGATGATTGGAAGTTCATGTAAGTAGACAGACTATGGATCACATATCTAAGAAAGGTCAATGGATTAAGACCGAAGCTGTTTAGCCAAATGATTAATTCCTGGAAAGAGGAATTATTCTTCGTCAGGCTTCTAGGAACAAGATTACCTCTCTAGGGATAAGGTTAATCGGATTATACCTTCCTTGAGAGGTGGGGTGAAATG
Source organism: Procambarus clarkii (assembly GCF_040958095.1). Taxonomy (NCBI): domain Eukaryota; kingdom Metazoa; phylum Arthropoda; class Malacostraca; order Decapoda; family Cambaridae; genus Procambarus; species Procambarus clarkii. The sequence goes on along the minus strand of NC_091195.1, from coordinate 6,092,385 downwards.
GTTGAGGGAGATGGCTGACTGGAGGCAGTCTGATTGTGGAAGTTGAACGAGCAAGTCCTTTTGGATCCCCGGTTGTGGCAGCAGCGAAGTGTAGCAGACAGCTATGCGAGAGCCTGTTGTGATCTTAGTGACCAAGTTAAGTCTGCAGTATGTGAGTATTGAATGTAAGACTAACCGGGTGTGGAGCGTTGTAGTAATCATTCCGTATTAGGGACTTAGGCGGAAGTTACGAGTGTGGGTGGTGATCGCGGAGGTCAAGTGGTCTATGGGTATTGGAAGTGTATTGACCTAATAGAGTATGTTAATTAATATAGTATTATTTGTCAGAGTCTATTCTTTGTAATTAAATGACAAAATCCGACGGCCTTTAAATACCTTCCGTATGTTCATTCATTGTGTTCCAGTACAAACCTAGTGGTACGCCTCAAGGGTCTGGTGTGTGTAGGAGTACACGGTGGTAGTAACGGGTGCTGAGGCAAGGTGTTATGTGTTGTGTAATCGCTGTGTTCGGAATGAACCGGGGTTCAGCGTCACGACAGTGCTTGTGATGCTTCAGCCAGTAACTGATGGTGCTCCAGCCATATGGCTCGGTGATCGTGATGCTTCAGCCAGTAACTGGTGGTGCTCCAACCATATAGCTCAGTGCTTGTGATGCTTCAGCCAGTAACTGGTGGTGCTCCAGCCATATGGCTCAGTGCTCGTGATGCTTCAGCCAGTAACTGAAGGTGCTCCAGCCATATGGCTCAGTGCTCATGATATTTCAGCCAGTAACTGGTGGTGTTCCAGCTATATAGCTCAGTGATCGTGATGCTTCAGCCAGTAACTGGTGGTGATCCAGCCATATGGCTCAGTGATCGTGATACTTCAGCCAGTAACTGGTGGTGCTCCAGTCATATGGCTCAGTGCTCGTGATGCTTCAGCCAGTAACTGGTGGTGCTCCAGCCATATGGCTCAGTGCTTGTGATACTTCAGCCAGTAACTGGTGGTGCTCCAGCCATATGGCACAGTGCTTGTGATGCTTCAGCCAGTAACTGGTAGTGCTCCAGCCATATGGCTCAGTGCTCGTGATGCTTCAGCCAGTAACTGAAGGTGCTCCAGCCATATGGCTCAGTACTCGTGATATTTCAGCCAGTAACTGGTGGTGTTCCAGCTATATAGCTCAGTGATCGTGATGCTTCAGCCAGTAACTGGTGGTGCTCCAGCCATATAGCTCAGTGCTCGTGATGCTTCAGCCAGTAACTGATGGTGCTCCAGCCATATGGCTCAGTGCTTGTGATGCTTCAGCCAGTAACTGATGGTGCTCCAGCCATATGGCTCAGTGATCGTGATGCTTCAGCCAGTAGCTGGTGGTGCTCCAGCCATATAGCTCAGTGCTTGTGATGCTTCAGCCAGTAACTGGTGGTGCTCCAGCCATATGGCTCAGTGCTCGTGATGCTTCAGCCAGTAACTGAAGGTGCTCCAGCCATATGGCTCAGTGCTCGTGATATTTCAGCCAGTAACTGGTGGTGTTCCAGCTATATAGCTCAGTGATCGTGATGCTTCAGCCAGTAACTGGTGGTGATCCAGCCATATGGCTCAGTGATCGTGATACTTCAGCCAGTAACTGGTGGTGCTCCAGTCATATGGCTCAGTGCTCGTGATGCTTCAGCCAGTAACTGGTGGTGCTCCAGCCATATGGCTCAGTGCTTGTAATGCTTCAGCCAGTAACTCGTGGTGCTCCAGCCATATGGCTCAGTGCTTGTGATACTTCAGCCAGTAACTGGTGGTGATCCAGCCATATGGCTCAGTGCTTGTGATGTTTCAGCCAGTAACTGGTGGTGCTCCAGCCATATGGCTCAGTGCTCATGATGCTTCAGCCAGTAACTGGTGGTGCTCCAGCCATATGGCTCAGTGCTCGTGATGCTTCAGCCAGTAACTGGTGGTGCTCCAGCCATATGGCTCAGTGCTCGTGATGCTTCAGCCAGTAACTGGTGAAGCTCCAGCCATATGGCTCAGCATTGGTGATGCTTCAGAAATTAATTGGTGGTGCTCCAGCCATATGGCTCAGTGCTCGTGATGCTTCAGCCAATAACTGGTGAAGCTCCAGCCATATGGCATAGCGCTCGTGACACTTCAGCCAGTAACTGGTGGTGCTCCAGCCATATGGCTCAGTGCTCGTGATGCTTCAGCCAATAACTGGTGGTGATCCAGCCATATGGCTCAGTGCTCGTGATGCTTCAGCCAATACATGGTGAAGCTCCAGCCATATGGCTCAGTGCTCGTGATGCTTCAGCCAATAACTGGTGAAGCTACAGCCATATGGCTCAGCGCTCGTGACACTTCAGCCAGTAACTGGTGGTGCTCCAGCCATATGGCTCAGCGCTCGTGACACTTAAGCCAATAACTGGTGGGTGCTCCAGCCATATGGCTCAGCGCTCGTGACACTTCAGCCAATAACTGGTGGGTACTCCAGCCATATGGCTCAGCGCTCGTGATGCTTCAGCCAATAACTGGTGGGGGCTCCAGCCATATGGCTCACCGCTTGTTGATACCTTAGCTAATGGCCGATTTTCTGCTTTCATTAAATAAATTCCTGAGACTGTGAACAAAAGACGAATAAACTAATAGTCACAAACAAAATTAATAGAAGGAGGAAAATAATTTTACACTGTCCATTAGGTTACTGTTTCACAACGCCATCCTCCAGAAATTATAGTATCTATAGCTACTGCGGATGGAATATACAAAATATAAACTGTTGTACTCAGAAAAAGTTCACATTATGTAAAATTGGAATCCTAAATGACATAACAAAAACTGAAACAGCCTAGACTGTCCTAGGCCTTGATAAGCAATACTAGGTTGAACACAATCTTAGGCCTAGTTTAGTACACATATGTACATTACTAGAAAAAGTTAGGTTTGGTTGTGGCCAAATTTCTCGTGCCCTCTACAAAATATATGTTACAAAACGTGGATTTTGTGTGTGTGTAACAGTTAATATTTTGTACACTCTATCTATAGCGGCTATAGATTCTATCATATTTGGATGACAGGTTGTCAGGGAGCTATACAGTGAGGCAAATTATTCAAAACAAGAATTCAGTGAAGATCAAATAGCAGCAGATCAAGGTCCATTCACGGCTGCATGTTTTTGCTGGATAGCGATAGATCATCTATCACAGCTACTTTAACTTACAGGATACATAACTTACAGGAAGATAACTTACATGGAACATAACTTACAAGGAGTATTACCTACAGTATACATAACTTACAGGAACATAACTTACTGGAACGTAACTTACAGGAACGTAACTTAAAGGATGCCCAACTTACAGGAACGTAACTTACAGGAACATAACTTACCGGAACGTAACTTAAAGGATGCCCAACTTACAGGAACATAACTTACAGGAACGTAACTTACTGGAACATAACTTACATGAACGTAACTTAAAGGATACACAACCTTCAGGAACATAACTTACAGGAACATAACTTACAAGGATTATTACCTTCAGGATTCATACCTTACAGGGAACATACCTTACAAGAAACATAACTTTCAGGAACATAACTTACAAGGAGCATTTCCTGCTGGATACATACCTTACAGGGAACATAACTTACAGGAACATAACTTACAGGAACATAAACTGACGGATCACTCAATACAGCTACAGGGAGGGCTGGAAGTGCTGTTATTGCTCATCAGCCCGATGGCAGCACAATTCAAAGAAATATCCGAATTAGTAACTGGGCGTCCACAATGCAAGCCGAGTTGGTAGCGATACTGGTAGCACTCGAAATTATTGACAACACTGAAGTAGACAGCTTAATTATTTCTGACTCCCTTTCCTCACTACGAGCAATAAACAGTTTGCAATCAAGTAATCAAATAAACAGTTTGCAATCAAGTAATAACGTGCTTGTCTTGGAAGCTAGACGTAGATATATAAGAATAATTAACAAGAGGGTAAATATAAGAATGTTGTGGATTCCTTCTCACATTGGCATGCAGGAACATGACAAAGTTGACGCCCTTGCTAAGGCTGCAGTAAATAAAGACAGTATTGAACGGAATCTTGAGTTATCAAATAGGTCCCTTAAAAGTGTCATTAGACGAGAACTTCTGGATGGATTTGAAAAAAGTAGAACAGTGCAAACTGGAACTAGCAGGTCCATTGTTCATCACAATGAAATGTGTGAAGTAAAACATGTGTATGGGGCAAGTAAAAAAGTCAGTAGACTAACAGATGTTGTCACAGCTCGTATAAGACTTGGCTAAAAGTATCTCTGGCAGTTCGGCTTGTATAGGGATCTAGATGAAGTAAAGTGTAAAGTGTGTGTACATAGACAGGGACACACACTCGAACACTATATCTTGGATTGTAGTAAAATTGAGCCATTTAGAGATAAATCTAAGCTCATTCTGTATGATATGGCAACCTATCTTATTACCATGGATAAAGTACCTGAAATCCTTGCACTGTACCCACATTTCGCTTCCAGTAGATGAACGACATATGAGATTCAGAAACAAGTAGTGTATTGTGAGGACTAATAATAAACAGAAGCTCCCCTATGACTCTGTAATATCCCCATTGGCCAAACTATTATGTATTACCGATAATACCTACCATTAATGTATGATGACTTACTGTAAATATGTAGCTCTTGTAATAGCACTTTCTCTGTAACTTGCTGACATTGTAACTATAATGTGTGAAGGATAGAAGAAATTGTTTATGTAATAATCTAAGATGAGGTCTGATAAAGACCTTTTGTGCCCTCTGTAATGCTTTTGCGCTACCGCTCACAGGATGAGTATGGGGTGCACAATAAACTAGCCGCCTTCGGCGGCAACAATAAAAAATCAGGAACATATATTACCTGGTACATAACTTACAGGGATCATAACTTACAGGATACATAACTTACAGGAATATAACTTAAAGGATATATAAATTACAGTAACATAACTTACAGGGAGTATAACTTACAAGGAATTCAACTTACATGTAACATAACTTACAGGGAATATAACTTTCAGGGGACATAACTTTCAGGGAACATAACTTACAATGAACATAACTTATAGGGAGCATAACTTACAGGGAACATAACTTACATGGAATATAACTTATAGAGAGAATAACTTAAAGGTGACATAACTTGAATGGAATATTTATTTATTTATTTATTTATTTATTTATATATATACAAGAAGGTACATTGGGTTTGTGAGAATACATTGGATAGTACAGTATTTACACTCTTGTAAAGCCACTAGTTTGCTTATATAACTTACATGGAACTATATAACTTACTATATATAACTTACATATAATATGATATAACTTACATGGAACATAACTTACATGGAACATAACTTACATGTAATACAACTTATAGGGAACATAGCTTACAGGAAACATAACTTATATGGAATATAACTTGTGGGAACCGACCTGTGAGATTTATATTTATTTAATTTATATGAATTTATATTTACGTTAATTTATATACTTCGATAGCAATTTGTATAATGATAAGTGGACTGTATTTCTGCAATAATCTCTTAATCTCACAAATCGATCCTCTACACATTAGGGGGGTTTATTAAATTTATATATATGCAGCCAATCAAACTACAGTATTAGACTACATACATTGAAGAGGTTCCTTATCTTATAGTACAGCAGGTTAGTCCACCAGGTATAACTAGGGTGTAGATACCACATTTTCCCTCTTTGAGGTAGCTTCCATCACCCTGGTAACTGATGTACAAAGCATGCTCCCTCGTCTTGACCTGTCAAAAGGGCGCTAGCTGTAAAGCCAGAATCCTATATATGACAGATATATCAGAGAAAACACTGTACATGGAACAATGAAGACCTGGCTTAATTACCTTTAGTTTGAGGCTATATCGTGCTCTAACTGGGTTACCCTATATACACTGACATTAATGGCCATAAATGAAAGATAAACGGGTTTCGGAAAGAACACTTAACTTGAATTTGTTGACAGCATGTTGAAGATGGTACACCTTTGGTTTCCATAACACTACGTCCAAGTAAAATTAACAGGAGCCGAATTGCTCTCTGCACCTCTGGTCTCAGTATAAACAATGGCAATGTCTAACACTCCATACTACTGACGCTACTGGCCGACATTGTCCAGATATAATAGGAGCCGAATTTGCTCCACGCGTCTTGGAGGTGACAACAACAATGGCTACTCCTCCTTCCTAACTCCTGACGCCAGGCTTACATTGTCCAGATGTCAATAAGTGATAGAAGGGTCACATTTACTCTACTTTATTACTGATAATTAAGTTAATTTATATGAGATGTTTTTATGATGGTAAAGTCCAAAGACTAATGTATTTAAGAATAATTCCCACCATAATAGGTGGTGATTTATAATAGTATGTGGTGATGATATCCCGTTTTCTATAGACGGTAATTCCACTACAAGTTATGTTTTCTATGGGTTAACTTGTTTATACAACACAGCTATTATCTGTCTGTATGATATATTAAATGGTGTCGGATTTTCCGACATAATTCCCCAGGGGCTGCTCACGGGTCGAAGTCCTATTTAGAACAGACGAACACCGATACTCCTCCTTCGAATTATTTGATTAATTTGCTGTTAGTAGTTAGTAATCACACATTTGTGCGTCTGTTCGTACAGGACGGATGTCCCGTACTAGAGTTGCAGGGGTTAGAAGTCTAATGCGATTTCATTTCCCTGTCAACTCTTGAAAGGCTAATATTCAAGCCTTATTACATATTATTTAACCCAGAAGACTGGATGTGATCAAGTACTACAGTCAAGTATGATTCAGGGACTGCAGTGAGATCAGTGACATTAGATATAACTTGAAGTTTTTTCAGGTAACTGGTCACTGATATATAAACACTGAGGTCCATGGAATTCATCTTGATTAAATAATAAATGTATCAAATCAGTCATCAGATTTATTGGGGTTTAATTCAGTTAATTGATTCAGAAGATTGAATAGCTCATCATTAAAGTAAAGTATGGTTCTGAGACTGCAGTGGGTTCAGTGACATTGGTCGCAGTGACTTGTAGCTGTTTTAGGCTACTGTTCACTGATTTGCCACTGAGGCCTCATGAACTCGTCTTCAGCTTCAAATGATGATACTAACATCAACCTCTGTTGGTATAGTCAGCTGTAATCTCCTTAGTATAATGCTACTGGAGAAATATAATCAGCTGACAAATTTAGATTTCTATTGGTATTGTTTATCTGCAGGCATAGGTCTCCTCAGGCTTGATACTGGGCCTGAGAGTAATTTACCTCCTGCAGAGTTTAACATGGTTATGCCCTGATATTTAGTAGGGCTACCGATGAATCGATGACAATAGTCTGTCCCTACAAGGAGACCGAAGTCGGTGAGGTGATCAAACTTAATATTATCTGCCAATTTTATTCCTCTATTTCTCAGGAATTTGGCTGTTGCTCTCAGACCTTGAACTTGTAGGTCTACTGGTATTTTGTCCACCACAATGGCTTGTACTCGACAGACGTACCTGCCTAAACATACTGATGGTTGTACCACCTGGTAGACTTGAGGTCCTGCATCTGTTACAAACCCTGAGATATTGAATGACATCTGGGCTACAGGCCTTAATTGTAATTCATCTGCCAGCTTTTTAGTGATATATGTTCTCTGGGATCCTTGGTCAAACAACCCACGGGTATGGACCTTGGCCCTCTTATTCAGGATGGTAATTTGGGCAGTAGGCAAAGTCGTATTACCTTTAGACTTTGCCGATTGGACACTCTTTGTTTGTTGCACCTTACAGTACTGTACTGTGGTGGGAATGCTATCTTCCACCTTGGGGTTTGGAGACGTTGTTTTGGTGTCTCTGCACAATGCTGCATGGTGCTGACCTTTGTTACACCTATTACAGGTGTGTAATTGGGTATCACAGTCGTTGATGTTATGTTTCCTGAGGCACCTCGTGCAATGTTGCAAATCTTTGAGTCGCTCAACACGGGAGTCACTATCAGGAAAATTAGAGCAGTGGTACATTGAATGTTTCTCATTGCAGAACAAACATGTTCCATAGCTTCCAGTACCCTTTGGTGTCACGTTCTTGGGTGACACAGTAACTATAGGCTTGGAGGGTCCCACTGCATATACGCCCACACTGCTACTGTTCCACTTTGGTGTTGAATTATATTGTCTAGATTGATTTGGAGTACCTTTTGTACTCTTTGGTTTACTATTATTGGTTTCTGAGGGTTTACTTGGTGGTTTTAATTTGTCATGTGTTCGTAATTGATGAACTACTGACTTTAAACCCTCAGATATTTCATTCATGGATAAGATACTTTTATTGTAATGAGCACTCATTTGTCTCAATATGTCCCTAGGTATTTTCTCCTGGACAATTATTTTCAAGACCCACTCAGCCCCGTTTGTATCTGCTGTCAGGCTGAGGGCATTGATCAATGATTCTACCTCCAGCTTGAAGACTTGGAGTGAATCAGCAGAAGCCTCCGGTGGGGGTAAATGCAACAGCTCATGAACTAAATGTGATGTTCTTACTTCTGGATCAGCATAATTATCCTTGAGGAGTTTTACTGCCAGATCATAGCCGTCATTAGTTAATCTCAGATGGGATACTACTGTTTTAGCCTCACCTGATAATTGGCCTTGCAAATAAGAGAATTTACTACTCTTTAGTAAAGATTGTTTTGAGTCTACAAGGTCAACGAATTTGTTCCAAAATTCGTCCCAATCTTCCTCATCTTTTCCTGAGAAAGTGGGTAAATTAATTGGAGGGAGTCGAGCTTCTGCTTGACTCGTATTAGATGCAACTGTTGTTGTTGTTGCTGTTGTTGTTGCCTTGTTCTGGGCAATTAATTTGACATAAGGCTGTAACGTGGCCTGAGTGTGATCTTCATAATTCGCAAGATCAACCATAATGTCGTCTATTTCTGTTTCTGATAAATTGGTGTTGGCAAGTTCAGCCACATATGTTTCTATTTGGCATTTGATTTGCTCAAATTTACCTGCAGCTGCTTGATAATAGCTTTCCAGGTCAGCATAATCAACTTGAGATTGTTGTGACAAATCTTCACATTTCTTGATCTGTCTTGTTAAGTGGCCTTTAAGACCTGCAAGGGTTCTTTTCATTCTCCCTGCATTATCCATACTGGCTAGTTGGTGAAGCCTTGTGGGACTTGTACTTGGGTCGCTCATAATACTGAACAAGTACTGATGGTAGCCTAGGGTAAATTCTGTACTCACTAGGCAGTAATCCTACCTCTTCTAGAGGTTAGCACTTAAAATTAATACACATTATATATATACAATCATACACACTAATGATTTGAGTGATAAACCAGTGTCACTGGAAGTACCTTTAGGTTAGCTCTTCTATATCACCCTAGGATGGTAGAGACACTAATTAATCACTCAAAGGTGTAATGATCATAAGTAAATTATTATATATACAACTCAATTCAAGTTGATAAAAATTACACCCAAAATAGGGTCTGGTCCATTCATTAATGGTGTTAGGTTGTTGAATATAGTACAACTGACTATGGTAATAATGGGACTAGGATGAACAATAATAGTTCAACTAGTCAATAGTAAATATCCTACCCTGTTGTGGGTTGGCAATTAGTAAATATTATACTGTGATCACTAGTGCAATTTATATTAAATAATTCTCTATTTTGGAGAAATAATATACACATTTATTGATAATAGCCTCTTAATTAGCCTCTATGAAACTTCTAATATTATCTAGAAGTATTAAATATTATTAGTGACCTCGCAAAATAACTCCACAAAATTCGTGGATAATCTCTCGCGAAATTTAACACCACGAAATCCGTGAACAATCTCGCGACACAGTCACTAATTTGGCTTCTATATTAGCGCTGTCATTTCACAGAATAACACGCCACCAAATCTGTGGGTGTACATGAAACCGCTGACTAAGGCTTAACTGGGCTGAGGGAGGCTCCTGAGCTCCCTCGAGGCTACGCTGCCGTCTTTGACTGGCTTTGTTTAAATAACACTGCACTTGTTTATTTAATGAATCCACTGGTTAACTGGTTCATCCGGTACTAAGATGACCAAATGTGGGTTCAAAGGACCGAATATTCCGGTTCCGAAGGTCCAAATAATGTGGGAACCGACCTGTGAGATTTATATTTATTTAATTTATATGAATTTATATTTACGTTAATTTATATACTTCGATAGCAATTTGTATAATGATAAGTGGACTGTATTTCTGCAATAATCTCTTAATCTCACAAATCGATCCTCTACACATTAGGGGGGTTTATTAAATTTATATATATGCTGCCAATCAAACTACAGTATTAGACTACATACATTGAAGAGGTTCCTTATCTTATAGTACAGCAGGTTAGTCCACCAGGTATAACTAGGGTGTAGATACCACATTTTCCCTCTTTGAGGTAGCTTCCATCACCCTGGTAACTGATGTACAAAGCATGCTCCCTCGTCTTGACCTGTCAAAAGGGCGCTAGCTGTAAAGCCAGAATCCTATATATGACAGATATATCAGAGAAAACACTGTACATGGAACAATGAAGACCTGGCTTAATTACCTTTAGTTTGAGGCTATATCGTGCTCTAACTGGGTTACCCTATATACACTGACATTAATGGCCATAAATGAAAGATAAACGGGTTTCGGAAAGAACACTTAACTTGAATTTGTTGACAGCATGTTGAAGATGGTACACCTTTGGTTTCCATAACACTACGTCCAAGTAAAATTAACAGGAGCCGAATTGCTCCCTGGTCCTCTGGTCTCAGTATAAACAATGGCAATGTCTAACACTCCATACTACTGACGCTACTGGCCGACATTGTCCAGATATAATAGGAGCCGAATTTGCTCCACGCGTCTCGGAGGTGACAACAACAATGGCTGCTCCTCCTTCCTCACTCCTGACGCCTGGCTTACATTGTCCAGATGTCAATAAGTGATAGAAGGGTCACATTTACTCTACTTTAATACTGATAATTAAGTTAATTTATATGAGATGTTTTTATGATGGTAAAGTCCAAAGACTAATGTATTTAAGAATAATTTCCACCATAATAGGTGGTAATTTATAATAGTATGTGGTGATGATATCCCGTTTTCTATAGACGGTAATTCCGCTACAAGTTACGTTTTCTATGGGTTAACTTGTTTATACAACACAGCTATTATCTGTCTGTATGATATATTAAATGGTGTCGGATTTTCCGACATAACTTACAGGGAACATAACTTACATGGAATACAACTTATAGGGAACATAACTTATTGGGAACATAACATACCGAGAACAAAATTTACGTGGAATATAACGTACAGGTAACATAAGATCCAGGTATCATAACTTACAGGCAACATAACTTACAGGTAACATAACTTACAGGTAACATAATATACAGGGAACATAATTTACATGGAATATAACGTACAGGTAATATAACTTACAAGGACCCTAACTTGTATTGAATATAACATACTGTTAACATAAGTTACAGATAACAAAACTTACAGGTAATATAAGTTACAGGTAACATAAGTTACTGGGAATATAACATACAGGTAACATACCTTATAGGAAACATAACTCAGGGAACATTACCTACAGGAACATAATTTACGGGTTACGTAACTTTGTGAACATTCATAAACAGGATTCGTCTCTTACAGGACACACAACATCCAAAAAACATTAATTGTTACCGCAAGTCAACAATACTGTTTTCATTGTTTAAACCGGTTTATTTAGTTCAGTAATTTTTTTTCATGCCACCTGCAGGCAAATGCTTAGTCCCAATAAACACACAATAACTTAATTATCAATTTTCCTAATTCATAATTTCACAGTCCATTCTCCAATAATGATAGTACTTATAGCAAGTATATTTGATCAGACTTACACAAATGAACTGTTTCAGTCAACAATCTTCACATTTTGTTCTACTGATGTAAGTTTTCTTGCTTTAATACTGTGCATTAAAACATTTAAGACAGTTTTGTTGGATTGACTGGAAATTTAAAACCACAAAGCACTCTGAACAATTATGCGAGATTCAGGATCATTAATTATTTTGAGAGATTATTTGTATTTTAAAACTTTTGTTAAAACATGTCTGTCAGCACATATATAATTAACAAAATATATTTGTAGTGTTGCAGCAAAGAGATTGTAAGTGTTGTTCCCTTTATCTCATTAATGTTGTTCCAATTATTATTTTAGAATTTAAAATTATTCATAAATACAGCAGCTTAGTACAAGTTAATAATAAATTTAATAGCCTAATAGAAGTAAGTCATGTACAAAATATCTTAATACAAGTAAATCATCAATTCAAAAGCCTATTATCTGTTTTACAAAGGTGTAGGATCGGTCGAAGGAAATGTGTGCTGATGAGCGCTGTCCTCTCCTTAATAGTAAACTTCCTCACCGTTTCTTCGACCAATGTGGAGACTTACATCTTTATGAGAGCACTTTTGCTGGTGGTTGTCTTGGCTGCAACACGGGTTGCCTGCTTGTCAGTAGGTATCAAAAATACTTCTTGCATCAGTATAGTCGAGGTCACATTCTAACCCATTACATATAAATATAATCCAAGGTATAGTATGTACTAAACTTGACCAAGCAATGCATTGAGGAACATTGACGTTTGGACGTACATGGTAGGTTCATTCTTTATTTATTAAAACATGTTTTAAGTACCTAGTTTCGCCTTGGTTAGGCCTAGTTAGCTCCTATGATTGGTGATTGTATATAGTTATGCATAAGTTGAATTACAGTATTTTACACATTGTCAAAATTATAAATCATTAATACGTACAATATTATACATTTTCAAGTACGTAAAACATCTGATGTTCTATCTAAAGTTAATATAATTGCAAAAGTTTCCACATCCATTGTCTCAAGTGTGGCACGAACTGTGTCACGCTTGATGATATACTAAAGTTATGATGGGATTCAAATATATTGACTGCAATAATATAGATTTGTATGTAAAGCTATAGACTAAGGCAGATACCTCGTCTAAAGTAATATTACGCATTATGATATTTGAAGAAACTGAATCTAACGTTAAGGCCTAACATAAATGGATGGACCGGAGGTAACAATATATGAACTTAACTGATTGAATAGAACTGATTGAATGTAATATCATCAGATACGGGAAGCAAGTATTTCTACTGCCTCGCCATGCTATTTTAGCTCACGTGCCTCCATTGTTTACGTTTCTAAAAACAAACACACACACCTGTTTCTGCCTCTGCCGGGGATCGAACCCGGACCCTTAGGACTACGACCCCAGAGTGCTGTCCACTAAGCCGTGAGGCCCCATAGGTTCTGTGTGTGTGTTTGTACTCACAACTAGGTGAGTACGCGCACACACAATGAATTAGGCTGTGATGCCAGAGGCAGACTCCACACATATTTTCAAAAGTAGATATGATAAGAGCCCAATAGGTTCATGACTTCAGTTGATTAACGGGTGAGAGGCGAGACCAAAGAGCCGAAGCTCAACCCTTAATTAGGAGAGAATAGACACACACACGAAGCTGGAACAATGAGAGGGACCCCGACAAGTAGACTATTCACGTGGATGAAAAGAAACTGTCAGAAAAATTAGGGCATTGATCAGATGCAGTGTAACAGACAGGCGAAATGTTACCAGTGGAGTACCATAAGGTTCAGTTCAAGAGCCAGTAATGTTCTTTGTCTATATAAACCATCTATGGGAAGGAATTCAGGTTACATGAATATGTTTGTAGATGATTCTAACTTACTACTTAGAGGCTCTAAGGCTCTAAGATGGCTATCAAGCTCTTGAAAATGACCTAGGCAAAATAAGTGAATGGAGTAACACATGGCTGGTGGAATTTAATGAGGACAAATGCCACGTAATGAAATGTAGAATAAGAAAAAATAAGCAACAAACAATCTATATGTTATGTGAAAAAGTTAAAGAACTGGACAAAGAGATCTAAGGGTGGTTCTGGATAGTAACTGTCAACAGAGGATTACATCAAAAGCATTGTGAGAGGAGCCTACACTACACTTTTTACAATGTTCAAAATTGTTTTCATATTCATGGATGGGGAAATAATAAACGATTCGCGACATTCTTGTGAGTGAAAGTGGAGTATATAACAGTTGTATGGTGACCATATAAAAGTGGAGTATATAACAGTTGTATGGTGACCATATAAAGTGGAGTATATAACAGTTGTATGGTGACCATATAAAGTGGAGTATATAACAGTTGTATGGTGACCATATAAAGTGGAGTATATAACAGTTGTATGGTGTCCATATACAGTGGAGTATATAACAGTTGTATGGTGACCATATAAAGTGGAGTATATAACAGTTGTATGGTGTCCATATAAAAGTGGAGTATATAACAGTTGTATGGTGACCATATAAAAGTGGAGTATATAACAGTTGTATGGTGACCATATAAAAGTGGAGTATATAACAGTTGTATGGTGACCATATAAAAGTGGAGTATATAACAGTTGTATGGTGTCCATATAAAAGTGGAGTATATAACAGTTGTATGGTGTCCATATAAAAGTGGAGTATATAACAGTTGTATGGTGTCCATATAAAAGTGGAGTATATAACAGTTGTATGGTGACCATATAAAAGTGGAGTATATAACAGTTGTATGGTGACCATATAAAAGTGGAGTATATAACAGTTGTATGGTGACCATATAAAAGTGGAGTATATAACAGTTGTATGGTGACCATATAAAAGCACAACAGCAGAAAAGATGCCAAAACACGCTACTAAATGGCTTTCAAACCTAAACAAAAAAATATGAGCGGTGAGGAAAAACTTGAGGTGTTAAAAGTGCAAACGCTAATACAAAGAAGAGAGGAGATATGATCACCATGTACAAAATCTCGATAGGAATGAACACGTTCACGAGGAGAAATTTTAAAAACTTGCAAAGTCTTGATCAAGAAGCTTTAAACTCCAGCTTAGAAAGCATCGTTACCGGAAGAATGTTCGAAAGTTCTCTTTTACGAACACAGTTGTAGAATGTAAACGGAAAAAATTAGAGACGCGCGCGGTTGCTAAATCATCAGCAGTTTCAAAATCATATGAGAAAGATAGTAGGTGAGACAGGACACCAGTATTGAAGCTCTTATCCTCTAACTACATATGGGTAATTACACAAATATACATACAAACATACATATACCAATCATGGCCTTACAGAAGACACGAAATTTCAAGATTGAAAGTGAAATCTGGCAAGTTGTGCACATGCAGCCTCCGGCAGGTACTTAACAGACAGGCGCGAGTTACAGACAGGAATCAAAGTTCTGAACACCAGCATCTGTTCCTCTTCTCTCTAGCCAACTAAATAACTCACCCTCATTCAGTGCTTTAAGTGCTATCACAACGCACATGAAACACGGGCGTTGTGTACTACATATGGACCACCACTTATCACATATGTCAGACCAATCCTGGAGTATGCGGCTCCAGCATGGAGTCCATATCTAGTAAAGCATAAGACTAAACTGAAAAAGGTTCAAAGGTTTGCCACCAGACTAGTACCCGAACTGAGGGGCATGAGCTAAGAGGAGAGACTACGGGAATTAAACCTCACGTCACTGGGAGACAGAAGAGTTAGAGGGGACATGATCACCACATATAAGATTCTCAGAGGAATTGATAGGGTAGATAAAGACAGACTATTCACCACAAGGGGCATATGCACTAAGGGACACACGTGGAAATTGAGTGCCCAAATGAGCCATAGAGACGTTAGAAAGAATATTTTCAGTGTCAGAGTAATAGACAAATGGAATGCATTAGGAAGTGATGTGGTGGAGGCTGACTCCGTACACAGTTTCAAGTGTAGATATGATAGAGCCCAATAGGTTCGGGAACCTGTACATTAGTTGATTGACAGTCGAGAGGCGGAACCAAAGAGCCAGAGCTCAACCTCCGCAAGCACAATTAGGTAAGTACAAATAGGTAAGTACGTAATGTAAAGCACTACAATAAATCTGCTCAAAATGCTCTGCTCCTAGACACTTGTGGTGAAAATGTCCCCCTGCAGATCCCTCAACTGCGCCAATTGTCAAGGCCCTCACAGTACTGTAGACAAACAATGACCACGTAGGAAACAAGCCCTGAAAGCACTTGGATCTAACCAGCATCAACATCCATCTCCCACTAACAACACAAATGCTGCACATCAACTTCCTTTCAGTCAGCGCACCCATCATACCTCTGTGTCCTACTCCAGTGCAGCTCAAAACCATCCTAATATTCCTTACCTACGTCCCATCACTACTTTTCCCCTCTCTTCACCACCCCATACACCAACATCCATCACTCTTTACCCTCTCCCTCCTCCACCCCATACACCAACATCCATCACTGCTTACCCTCACCCATCACCCCCCCATACACCTACATCCATCACTGCTTACCCTCACCCTCCACCACCCCATACACCAACATCCCATCACTGCTTACCCTCTCCCTCCACCACCCCATACACCAACATCCCATCACTGCTTACCCTCACTCTCCACCACCCCATACACCAACATCCATCACTCTTTATCCTCACCCTTCACCACCCCATACACCAACATCCCATCACTGCTTACCCTCACCCTTCACCACCCGCATACACCAACATCCCATCACTGCTTACCCTCACCCTTCACCACCCCATACACCAACATCTCATCACTGCTTACCCTTACCCTCCACCACCCCATACACCAACATCCCATCACTGCTTACCCTCACTCTCCACCACCCCATACACCAACATCCCATCACTGCTTACCCTCACCCTCCTCCACCCCATACACCAACATCCCATCACTGCTTACCCTCACCCTTCACCCCCCCCATACACCAACATCCCATCACTGCTTACCCTCACCCTTCACCACCCCATACACCAACATCCCATCACTGCTTACCCTCTTCCTTCACCACCCCATACACCAACATCCCATCACTGCTTACCCTCACTCTCCACCACCCCATACAACATCCCATCACTGCTTACCCTCACCCTCCTCCACCCCATACACCAACATCCCATCACTGCTTACCCTCTCCCTCAACCACCCCATACACCAACATCTTCACTGATTGCTTTGAAATTATCACACAACGTTCCTTTCGCATCCGAGCGGGTTTATATATACATACTATATAGATGTCACGTCTGTGACGGGACAAAAACATACTTTTTTAAAAAACTGCGTTTTTCATGTGAGGGAAATCATCGAAACCTCTTTACCGATTCCTTTGATATTTTGACACAAAGTTGCATTCGAATAGGCGCGCGTTTTTGTATACCTACTATATTCATGCTTCACCTATGACAGGAAAAAAACATTTTTTTTTTTTAAACAGCGCATCTGTTGCATATAAGAGCAACACATGCTGTAATCTCCAAAAGTTCTTCCCAGATTGCTTTGAAATTTTGACACAACGTTCCATTCGAATACATGAGTGTTTTTATATACCTACTATATAGATACCACACTTGTGATAGGTAAAAGCATTTTTTGGGGGGTTAAGAGCGCCACCTGTTGCTCATAATAGCAACAGAGGCTATACTAAATATGTTACGATTCCATTTCAATGTTTTCGACTGCATTGATAAATAGAATTTTCATAGATTTCGATTTATTTTCATTTTGATTTAATTATTTTCTGTGACATTGCGTTGGAATTCAGCTGTGTTGTTTCCATACCATTCATTCCATAAGTATAAGTATAAATGCCACACCTGTCACAGGTAAAACCATTCTTTTTTTAAGAAACAGCGCCATCTGTTGCACGTAAGAACAACACCCGCTATACTATATATGTTACTATTCAATTTCAATGTTTCCAATTGCATTGACAAATTGAAATTTCATAGAATTCCATGTATTTTAATTTTGATTTAATTATTTTGTGTGACATTGCGTTGGAATTGAGCTGTATCGGACGAGAGAGTGGGGAATGGTGGGGAGGATGAGGGGACGGGAGTGGGGGATTTTGGGGAGGACGAGGGGACAGGGGAGGGGGTAATGGTGGGGAATACGAGGGGACGGGGTGAGTTGGGAATGGTGGGGACGAGGGGACAGGGGAATGAAGAATGGTGCGGAGGACAAGAGGAAAGGGGAGTGAGGGATGGTTGGGAGGATGAGGGAGGGGGGAATGGAAAGGAGGATGAGGGGATGGGGGAGAGGGGATGGTGGGGAGGACTGGGAGACAGGGGAAGGTTGCTGTGCTCAGCAATGCACATGCGTTGCAGAGCCACAGTAACGCGTGGCCGGGTACAGCTAGTTATAATAATAATAATAATAATAATAATAATAATAATAATAATAATAATAATAATAATAATAATATTAATATTAATAATAATAATAATAATAATAATAATAGTTTATTTTAGGAAAAGTCCATACATACAAAATGAGTTACAAGCAGAATGTTTGATATCTAGATAGAGCTACTATATAATATGCCTAGAGTGGTAAGAACTCTATACATGTAAGATGTAAAGCCATAATAAGCACAGTGTTTCTGAGAACTCTGCCATGTTCCATTGCCATGGAAACATCCGTGTATTTGTTGAAAATGTTCCAATGTATCTTGAACACCAGAAGCTCTCTGTCATCCATGTTCCACCTTCACTCATAGGGGCTCCCCCAGTATTTGTACCATGGAACACTCCTCACTTTTCCCATATCATTCAGCAGGTACATCTTCCATAGTTCCCCTGCCTACGCCGAGGGTTCTCTGCACACCACAGAAAACGTTTTTACAACAGGCAATGCTCACCCAGGACTATACTACTTGAGATCACCAGTTCTATCTACACCTGCTGCTCCTGTCCACCCCCCTTTACCACCTCATCATATACTGAAATCGATAAAAACACGCCTCTTATGCCATTCAACCTAGATACATTTCCACCCCAATCACCCTTACACCTCAGCCAACCCTTTTCCTTAAAAGATCCCAGAGGTCACAATCATCATCAACCTCTTTACCCCATTCTGAGTGGTCCTTCACCTCATCCCTCTCATGAGCACCTGCATCCCTCTCATGAGCACCAGCATCCCTCTCATGAGCACCTGCATCCCTCCCATGAGCACCAGCATCCCTCTCATGAGCACCTGCATCCCTCCCATGAGCACCCGCATCCCTCTCATGTGCACCTGCATCCCTCCTATGAGCACCTGCATCCCTCTCATGAGCACCTGCATCCCTCTCATGAGCACCTGCATCCCTCTCATGAGCACCTCCATCCCTCCCATGAGCACCAGCATCCCTCTCATGAGCACCTGCATCCCTCCCATGAGCACCCGCATCCCTCTCATGTGCACCTGCATCCCTCCTATGAGCACCTGCATCCCTCTCATGAGCACCTGCATCCCTCCCATGAGCACCTGCATCCCTCTCATGAGCACCTGCATCCCTCCCATGAGCACCTGCATGCCTCTCATGAGCACCTGCATCCCTTCCATGAGCACCTGCATCCCTTTCTTGTGCACCAGCATCCCTCCCATGAGCAACTGCATCCCTCCCATAAGCACCTGCATCCCTCTCATGAGCACCTGCATCCCTCCCATGAGCACCTGCATCCCTTTCTTGTGCACCTGCATCCCTCTCATGAGCACCTGCATCCCTCCCATGAGCACCTGCATCCCTTTCTTGTGCACCTGCATCCCTCTCATGAGCACCTGCATCCCTCCCATGAGCGCCTGCATCCCTCCCATGAGCACCTGCATCCCTCTTATGAGCACCTGCACCCCTCCCATGAGCACCTGCATCCCTCCCATGAGCACCTGCATCCCTTTCATGAGCACCTGCATCCCTCTCATGAGCACCTGCATCCCTCCCATAAGCACCTGCATCCCTCTCATGTGCACCTGCATCCCTCCTATGAGCACCTGCATCCCTCTCATGAGCACCTGCATCCCTCCCATGAGCACCTGCATGCCTCTCATGAGCACCTGCATCCCTTCCATGAGCACCTGCATCCCTTTCTTGTGCACCTGCATCCCTCCCATGAGCACCTGCATCCCTCCCATGAGCACCTGCATCCTTCCCATGAGCACCTGCATCCCTCCCATGAGCACCTGCATTCCTCCCATGAGCACCTGCATCCCTCTTATGAGCACCTGCATCCCTCTCATGAGCACCTGCATCCCTCCCATGAGCACCTGCATCCCTCTCATGTGCACCTGCATCCCTCCTATGAGCACCTGCATCCCTCCCATGAGCACCCGCATCCCTCTCATGTGCACCTGCATCCCTCCTATGAGCACCTGCATCCCTTCCATGAGCACCTGCATCCCTCTCATGTGCACCAGCATCCCACCTATGAGCACCTGCATCCCTCTCATGAGCACCTGCATCCCTCTCATGCGCACCTGCATCCCTCCTATGAGCACCTGCATCCCTCCCATGAGCACCTGCATCCCTCTTACGTGCACCAGCATCTCTCCTATGAGTACCTGCATCCCTCTCATGAGCACCTGCATCCCTCCCATGAGCACCTGCATCCCTCTCATGAGCACCTGCATCCCTCCCATGAGCACCTCCATCCCTCTCATGTGCACCTGCATCCCTCCTATGAGCACCTGCATCCCTCTCATGAGCACCTGCATCCCTCCCATGAGCACCTGCATCCCTCTCATGAGCACCTGCATCCCTCCCATGAGCACCTGCATGCCTCTCATGAGCACCTGTATCCCTTCCATGAGCACCTGCATCCCTTTCTTGTGCACCTGCATCCCTCTCATGAGCACCTGCATCCCTCCCATGAGCACCTGCATCCCTCTCATTAGCACCTGCATCCCTCCCATGAGCACCTGCATGCCTCTCATGAGCACCTGCATCCCTTCCATGAGCACCTGCATCCCTTTCTTGTGCACCTGCATCCCTCCCATGAGCACCTGCATCCCTCTTATGAGCACATGCATCCCTCTCATGAGCACCTGCATCCCTCCCATGGGCACCTGCATCCCTCTCATGTGCACCTGCATCCCTCCTATGAGCACCTGCATCCCTCTCATGAGCACTTGCATCCCTCCCATGAGCACCTGCATCCCTCTCATGAGCACCTGCATCCCTCCCATGAGCACCTGCATCCCTCTCATGAGCACCTGCATCCCTCTCATGAGCACTTGCATCCCTTTCTTGTGCACCTGCATCCCTCTCATGAGCACCTGCATCCCTTTCATGTGCACCTGCATCCCTCTTATGAGCACCTGCATCCCTCCCATGAGCACCTGCATCCCTCCCATGAGCACCTGCATCCCTTTCATGAGCACCTACATCCCTCTCATGAGCACCTGCAACCCTCCCATAAGCACCTGCATCCCTCTCATGTGCACCTGCATCCCTCCTATGAGCACCTGCATCCCTCTCATGAGCACCTGCATCCCTCCCATGAGCACCTGCATGCCTCTCATGAGCACCTGCATCCCTTCCATGAGCACCTGCATCCCTTTCTTGTGCACCTGCATCCCTCCCATGAGCACCTGCATCCCTCCCATGAGCACCTGCATCCCTCCCATGAGCACCTGCATCCCTCTCATGAGCACCTGCATCCCTCTCATGAGCACTTGCATCCCTTTCTTGTGCACCTGCATCCCTCTCATGAGCACCTGCACCCCTTTCTTGTGCACCTGCATCCCTCTTATGAGCACCTGCATCCCTCCCATGAGCACCTGCATCCCTCCCATGAGCACCTGCATCCCTTTCATGAGCACCTACATCCCTCTCATGAGCACCTGCAACCCTCCCATAAGCACCTGCATCCCTCTCATGTGCACCTGCATCCCTCCTATGAGCACCTGCATCCCTCTCATGAGCACCTGCATCCCTCCCATGAGCACCTGCATGCCTCTCATGAGCACCTGCATCCCTTCCATGAGCACCTGCATCCCTTTCTTGTGCACCTGCATCCCTCCCATGAGCACCTGCATCCCTCCCATGAGCACCTGCATCCCTCCCATGAGCACCTGCATCCCTTTCATGAGCCCCTGCATCCCTCTCATGAGCACCTGCAACCCTCCCATAAGCACCTGCATCCCTCTCATGTGCACCTGCATCCCTCCTGTGAGCACCTGCATCCCTCTCATGAGCACCTGCATCCCTCCCATGAGCACCTGCTTGCCTCTCATAAGCACCTGCATCCCTTCCATGAGCACCTGCATCCCTTTCTTGTGCACCTGCATCCCTCCCATGAGCACCTGCATCCCTCCCATGAGCACCTGCATCCCTCCCATGAGCACCTGCATCCCTCCCATGAGCACCTGCATCCCTCCCATGAGCACCTGCATCCCTTTCATGAGCACCTGCATCCCTTTCATGAGCACCTGCATCCCTCTCATTAGCACCTGCATCCCTACCATAAGCACCTGCATCCATCTCATGTGCACCTGCATCCCTCCTATGAGCACCTGCATCCCTCTCATGAGCACCTGCATCCCTCTTATGAGCACCTGCATCCCTCCCATGAGCACCTGCATCCCTCTTATGAGCACCTGCATCCCTCCCATGAGCACCTGCATCCCTTTCATGAGCACCTGCATCCCTTTCATGAGCACCTGCATCCCTCTCATTAGCACCTGCATCCCTACCATAAGCACCTGCATCCATCTCATGTGCACCTGCATCCCTCCTATGAGCACCTGCATCCCTCTCATGAGCACCTGCATCCCTCCCATGAGCACCTGCATCCCTTTCATGAGCACCTGCATCCCTCTCATGAGCACCTGCATCCCTACCATAAGCACCTGCATCCATCTCATGTGCACCTGCATCCCTCCTATGAGCACCTGCATCCCTCTCATGAGCACCTGCATCCCTCCCATGAGCACCTGCATGCCTCTCATGAGCACCTGCATCCCTTCCATGAGCACCTGCATGCCTCTCATGAGCACCTGCATCCCTTCCATGAGCACCTGCATCCCTTTCTTGTGCACCTGCATCCCTCCCATGAGCACCTGCATCCCTCTTATGAGCACCTGCATCCCTCTCATGAGCACCTGCATCCCTCCCATGAGCACCTGCATCCCTCTTATGAGCACCTGCGTGCCTCTCAGGAGCACCTGCATCCCTTTTATGAGCACCTGCATCCCTCCCATGAGCACCTGCATCCCTCTCATGAGCACTTGCATCCCTCCCATGAACACCTGCATCCCTCTCATGAGCACCTGCATCCCTCCTATGAGCACCTGCATCCCTCTCATGAGCACCTGCATCCCTCTCATGAGCACCTGCATCCCTCTCATGAGAACATTCATCCCTCCCATGAGCACCTGCATCCCTCCCATGAGCACCTGCATCCCTTTCATGAGCACCTGCATCCCTCCCATGAGCACCTGCATCCCTCCCATGAGCACCTGCATCACTCTCATGAGCACCTGCATCCCTCTCATGAGCACCTGCATCCCTCTCATGAGTACCTGCATCCCTCCCATGAGCACCTGCATCCCTCCCATGAGCACCTGCATCCCTCACATGTGCACCTGCATCCCTCCCATGAGCACCTGCATCACTCCCATGAGCACCTGCATCCCTCTCATGTGAACCTGTATCCCTCCTACGAGCACCTGCATCCCTCTCATGAGCACCTGCATCCCTCCCATGAGCACCTGCATCCCTCTCATAAGCACCTGCATCCCTCCCATGAGCACCTGCATCACTCTCATGAGCACCTGCATCCCTCTCATGTGCACCTGTATCCCTCCTATGAGCACCTGTATCCCTCTCATGAGCACCTGCATCCCTCCCATGAGCACCTGCATCACTCTCATGTGCACCTGCATCCCTCCCATGAGCACCTGCATCACTCTCATGAGCACCTGCATCCCTCTCATGAGCACCTGCATCCCTCCCATGAGCACCTGCATCCCTCTCATGTGCACCTGCATCCCTCCTATGAGCACCTGCATCCCTCTCATGAGAACCTGCATCCCTCCCATGAGCACCTGCATCCCTCTCATGAGCACCTGCATCCCTCCCATAAGCACATGCATCCCTCTCATGAGCACCTGCATCCCTCTCATGAGCACCTGCATTCCTCCCATGAGCACCTGCATCCCTCTCATGTGCACCTGCATCCCTAACATGAGCACCTGCATCCCTCCCATGAGCACCTGCATCCCTCCCATGAGCACCTGCATCCCTTTCATGAGCACCTGCATCCCTCCCATGAGCACCTGCATCCCTCTCATGTGCACCTGCATCCCTCCCATGAGCACCTGCATCACTCTCATGAGCACCTGCATCCCTCTCATGAGCACCTGCATCCCTCTCATGAGCACCTGCATCCTTCCCATGAGCACCTCATCCCTCTCATGAGCACCTGCATCCCTACTATGAGCTCCTGCATCTCTCCCATGAGCACCTGCATCCCTCCCATGAGCACCTGCATCCCTCCCATGAGCACCTGCATCCCTCTCATGTGCACCAGCATCCCTTCTATGAGCACCTGCATCCCTCTCATGAGCACCTGCATCCCTCCTATGAGCACCTGCATCCCTCCCATGAGCACCTGCATCCCTCCTATGAGCACCTGCATCCCTCTCATGAGCACCTGCATCCCTCCTATGAGCACCTGCATCCCTCCCATGAGCACCTGCATCCCTCTCATGTGCACCAGCATCCCTCCTATGAGCACCTGCTTCCCTCTCATGAGCACCTGCATCCCTCCCATGAGCACCTGTATCCCTCTCATGAGCACCTGCATCTCTCTCATGAGCACCTGCATCTCTCTCATGAGCACCTGCACCCCTTGTTACGCAAGCCCCTTGGGAATCTCTGCCAGCAGACTTTAAGATTATGGTTATTGAAGGAAAAAGAACCAGACAAATCCTCATCTGCTACGTAACATTGCACAGATGCATATAGAAGCAAACATGGCATCCGACAGCTTCATATACTTCACAGTTGGATCAGTAGACCAACAGGGACAAGAAACCGGAGCTGCAGTTAAAGCAGGAAACTCTGTAAATAGTTGGAGGCTCTCAAATGGGTGTTCGACTTTACAAACAGAGATGCTAGCTATTCAAAAGGCTTTGGAACATGCTCTTGCTCAACACCGACAACATGTTATCATACATACAGATTCGAGAACCGCCATTGAAACCTTGCAACAAGAACACATATGTGATAACATACATCTGATCACAAATGTCATATCATTAATGCAAACATTCAAACGACAAGGCCGACGGGTACTTATCAACTGGGTACCAAGTCATGTGGGAATAATAGGAAATGACATTGCAGACGAAGCTGCAACACTTGCAACTAAGAGAAGAAATGTAGACAGTTACATACCACAGAGTCTATCACAGATTAAGAAAGTAATTTGAAACAGAGCAATGCAAAAGATGTACAGTGACCAACACACAGCAGTTGCAACGTCAGGATCTGCGGGATGGTACAAGAATTCAACCAACTACGAACCACTTAGTTTGATAAAAGGGAGCAGTAGAGCAACAGAAGTGCACTTACATCGCATCAGGCTTGGATACCCATGTGCATGGGAAATAGGCTTACAGGTTCCGAAAGATGAGAGGAAATGTCAGCACTGTGGAGAAATGCCCGACAGACCTCTGGAACATTATCTAACACAGTGCACAGTTACAAACCCATTAAGATTTCAACTTAGATTCAACAGAGCAGAAGAAGTTGTTAAACACATATGACAAAATCTTACTGAAGCGACCATACGAGTCATAAATACTCATACTCCGCCCAAGTAAAACAGAAACAAGCAACACTTAGTGGGCCAGCCAGAGGCTTAGGGCCCGCCCAGTGGGCCAGCCAGAGGCTTAGGGCCCGCGCAGGAATATCCCTGCAAAAAAAAAAAAAAAACTGCATCCCTCCCATGAGCGCCAGCAACCCTCACATGAGCACCTGCATCCCTCTCATGAGCACCTGCATCCCTCTCATGAGCACCTGCATCCCTCTCATGAGAACATTCATCCCTCCCATGAGCACCTGCATCCCTCTCAGGAGCACCTGCATCCCTCTCATGAGCACCTGCATCCCTCTCATGAGCACCTGCATCCCTCTCATGTGCACCTGCATCCCTCTCATGTGCACCTGCATCTCTCTCATGAGCACCTGCATCCCTCTCATGTGTACCTGCATCCCTCTCATGAGCACCTGCATCACTCTCATGAGCACCTGCATCCCTCTCATGAGCACTTGCATCGCTCTCGTGAGCACCAGCATCCCTCTCGTGAGCACCTGCATCCCTCTCACGAGCACCTACACTCTTAGAGTTCCTCCAGAGTGTCACAACTCCCCCCCCCCCCCTCCCCCGGGGTTCACCTGGTCGGCCACGGGTAGCCTTTACGTATATTTTATAATGTTTGTTTAAGATTTACAAATTGCTATATCAAAACCTTCTGTTCCTCCTGCAACTCTTCCTATGCCTTGTGGCCGTCAGTCTGTACCTTAATTATTGCGTCACTATTCACACTGAGTATTTCCTCAACAATCTCTTCAATAGATTCTTCTTTATTCACAGAACTTGAATCCTCATTATTTTCATCAGCTGTTTCATTATCTTTCTTATCAATCGCTTCAGCATTATTATGGAAGTTACTTCTAAGTATCGGGAGTTTATCGTTGTAAGTGTTGCAGTCAAAGTGAAGGAGGCACTTTCCCTCGGTGTCCTCGTTGGTGTATGTCTCACACAAGGTGACCATTGGTGTATGTCTCACACAAGGTGACCGTTGGTGTATGTCTCACACAAGGCGACCGTTGGTGTATGTCTCACACAAGGAGACCGTTGTTGTATGTCTCACACAAGGTGACCGTTGTTGTATGTCTCACACAAGGTGACCGTTGTTGTATGTCTCACACAAGGTGACAGTTGGTGTATGTCTCACACAAGGCCACCGTTGGTGTATGTCTCACACAAGGTGACCGTTGTTGTATGTCTCACACAAGGTGACCGTTGTTGTATGTCTCACACAAGGTGACCGTTGTTGTATGTCTCACACAAGGCCACCGTTGGTGTATGTCTCACACAAGGTGACCGTTGGTGTATGTCTCACACAAGGTGACCGTTGTTGTATGTCTCACACAAGGTGACCGTTGGTGTATGTCTCACACAAGGTGACCGTTGCTGTATGTCTCACACAAGGTGACCGTTGGTGTATGTCTCACACAAGGTGACCGTTGGTGTAAGTCTCACACAAGGTGACCGTTGGTGCATGTCTCACACAAGATGACCGTTGGTGTATGTCTCACACAAAGCCACCGTTGGTGTATGTCTCACACAAAGCCACCGTTGGTGTATGTCTCACACAAGGTGACCGTTGGTGTAAGTCTCACACAAGGTGACCGTTGGTGTATGTCTCACACAAGGTGACCGTTGATGTATGTCTCACACAAGGTGACCGTTGATGTATGTCTCACACAAGGTGACCATTGGTGTATGTCTCACACAAGGCGACCGTTGGTGTATGTCTCACACAAGGTGACCGATGGTGTATGTCTCACACAAGGTGACCGTTGGTGTATGTCTCACACAAGGCGACCGTTGATGTATGTCTCACACAAGGTGACCGTTGGTGTATGTCTCACACAAGGTGACCGTTGCTGTATGTCTCACACAAGGTGACCGTTGGTGTATGTCTCACACAAGGCGACCGTTGGTGTATGTCTCACACAAGGTGACCGTTGCTGTATGTCTCACACAAGGTGACCGTTGGTGTATGTCTCACACAAGATGACCGTTGGTGTATGTCTCACACAAGGCGACCGTTGGTGTATGTCTCACACAAGGTGACCGTTGGTGTATGTCTCACACAAGGTGACCGTTGGTGTATGTCTCACACAAGGTGACCGTTGCTGTATGTCTCACACAAGGTGACCGTTGGTGTATGTCTCACACAAGGTGACCGTTGGTGTAAGTCTCACACAAGGTGACCGTTGGTGCATGTCTCACACAAGATGACCGTTGGTGTATGTCTCACACAAAGCCACCGTTGGTGTATGTCTCACACAAAGCCACCGTTGGTGTATGTCTCACACAAGGTGACCGTTGGTGTATGTCTCACACAAGGTGACCGTTGGTGTATGTCTCACACAAGGGGACCGTTGGTGTATGTCTCACACAAGGTGACCGTTGGTGTATGGCTCACATAAGGTGACGGTTAGTGTATGTCTCACACAAGGGGACCGTTGGTGTATGTCTCACACAAGGTTACCGTTGGTGTATGTCTCACACAAGGTGACCGTTGGTGTATGTCTCACACAAGGGGACCGTTGGTGTATGTCTCACACAAGGTGACCGTTGGTGTATGTCTCACACAAGATGACCGTTGGTGTATGTCTCACACAAAGCCACCGTTGGTGTTTGTCTCACACAAGGCCACCGTTGGTGTATGTCTCACACAAGGTGACCGTTGGTGTATGTCTCACACAAGGTGACCGTTGGTGTATGTCTCACACAAGGGGACCGTTGGTGTATGTCTCACACAAGGTGACCGTTGGTGTATGGCTCACACAAGGTGACGGTTAGTGTATGTCTTACACAAGGGGACCGTTGGTGTATGTCTCACACAAGGTTACCGTTGGTGTATGTCTCACACAAGGTGACCGTTGGTGTATGTCTCACACAAGGGGACCGTTGGTGTATGTCTCACACAAGGCCACCGTTGGTGTATGTCTCACATAAGGGGACCGTTGGTGTATGTCTCACACAAGGTGACCGTTGGTGTATGTCTCACACAAGGGGACCGTTGGTGTATGTCTCACACAAGGCCACCGTTGGTGTATGTCTCACTAGAATGGATAACACTATGATTAAAACAAAGAAAGCAAAGTGTCGTTCTAAACGGAAATAACTCTAACTGGAGAAATGTGATGAGTGGAGTACCGCAAGGTTCCATTTTGGGCCAACCATTTTTGTCATATACATCACTGACATAAAATAGAATATTACAAAGCATATCAATAAAATTGTAGATGACGCTAAGATTTATGGTAAAGTAGGGAGTGAACATTATATTGAAGCCTTACAAAGCGATCTTCATGAACTCCACAAGTGTCAGAAGATTGGCAGATGCTCTTTAATATCGAAAAATGCCAAGACCTTGCATGTGGGGCATAACATTGCACATCACAACTATCAAATCAAAAATATTACCATGCAGGAGGTTGATGAAGAAGGACCTTGGAGTCAGAATTCACAAATCAGTAAAAGTTGCTCAACAAGTGGAAGTTGCAGTAAAACAAGCCAACCATGTCCTAGGAATAGTCAGACGTAACTTTGATATCAGGGAAAATAGAGTAGCTATTCAACAGTATAAATCTCTGGTGCTTGTATTATTGTGTCCAAACATGGAGACCTCAGCTTCAGAGAGGCACATCTGCTTAAGAAAAAGTTCAACACCAGGCGAGAAAAATCATTCATGAACTAAGTTGGCTCCCATACGAGTAATAGTTGAGAGTTTACAGATCTAACAACACTGCAAACCAGACATGACAAGGCTGATCTCATCGAAACTTAAAATATTGAAGAATTTGTTGATCCAGACCACTTCTTTAGAAGGTCAAATGTAATATAAACAAGTAGCAACGGTTTTAAGCTTAACAAGACACAATTTAGGACAGAAGAAAGGTGATGTTTTTATTATAAACCCATGGAACCGCCTACCCGCCGATTAAATATTAACACGTTGGACTGGACGGTGTGAGAATAGCTTGAGCTGCTTCAACTCTTTCGTGTGTAATTTATACCTCAATAAATTTATTTTAATTTCAAAACAAGAAATACATTTTGAAATAAAATGAATTCAATTTTAAAACATTAGTGACCAAATATAAACAGATCTAACAGAGAACTGAAGGAAGGTCAGATTCCGTCTCGTGTCCTGTATACAGCTCTGCTGTATAGTGTAGAATACTTATCTCTGAGAGTATTACATGTAATACAGGCCCAGAGGAATCTTCCATGACGTTCCTTACTCTCGCGTAACTTTATTATTTCATCCCAAAACTCATAAAACTTGTTTCTTTAAAGGCAATCAGAAATCCTTTGATTGTATAATATTTGTTTTGTCTTTAATCCTGTTAATAGTATGATGGTTAGAGCACTAGTTCTTGGTCTGGTCTGGGACAGGCAGCCATCTCTGGGACACCCAGCATCTTGCCTCAGGGTATCCCAGCCATCTCTGGGGCACCCAGCATCTTGCCTCTGGGACAGGCAGCCATCTCTGGGGCACCCAGCATCTTGCGACAGAGTATCCCAGCCATCTCTGGGACACCCAGCATCTTGCCACAGGGTATCCCAGCCATCTCTGGGGCACCCAGCATCTTGCCACAGAGTATCCCAGCCATCTCTGGGGCACCCAGCATCTTGCCACAGGGTATCCCAGCCATCTCTGGGGCACCCAGCATCTTTCCACAGGGTATCCCAATGATAGATATAATTTGGAATTCTTTAACGTGACAATTCCAACCAAGCATTCTTCTTCTATTTGTTTTTTAGAAGGATTCTTTCTCCCCTTCCTTAACTAACTCTGATATGACAGATGGAAAATGAGTAATTGAAACTGCTTTGATAGATATTACACTGAAGATTTGTGTTGACAGTTGCAATAATTGATAAATGCATATTATTAAGTTTTCTGTTAAACAGACACTTTAAGCTTTTCCATGTCAGCAATAGTGACTTTCTCCCAGTTTAAGTGTTTTAAGGTTGGTTACTGTTCTCACTCTCAGCAGCAACAGTTGCCAACACTGTCAACAACAACACTATACCTCACAGTACAGTGAGGTATAGTGAAAGTGACTATGACAGGAAAATGTCAGGACAGGTTGTCACAATCACTGAGTCTTATACCCTCAGATGTGACCAGTTAGGTCATCATCAATGAGAAAATTATCAAAATGAGACTTTGGTCTCCAGTCATTCAAAGGAAAGCCAAAGTAATATTAAACTGAGCATAGACAGTATTGACCAGCATATGCAAATCTTTTGTTAAATTTTAAAATTTTAAGTCTTCTTGTAACGATTTTAAGTTTTCTTAATTTATTAGGAAAATGAAATTATTTTTTTGTGCATGGTTTATATACGGTAAACAAGACAGGTCTCAGGCCAGAGTCCTGAGGACCATTGACAACTATGGTAATGTTGCACTTGAGTGTTGTATCAACATGGTTTATATACGGTAAACAAGACAGGTCTCAGGCCAGAGTCCTGAGGACCATTGACAACTATGGTAATGTTGCACTTGAGTGTTGTATCAACATGGTTTATATATACGGTAAACAAGACAGGTCTCAGGCCAGAGTCCTGAGGACCATTGACAACTATGGTAATGTTGCACTTGAGTGTTGTATCAACATGGTTTATATATACGGTAAACAAGACAGGTCTCAGGCCAGAGTCCTGAGGACCATTGACAACGTTTACCACTCGGATTTGTCTTACTCTGTTTCTGTTGAAAAAGTCATATCATACACCACTAGCAAGTTACAAACAATAATACAATGGACTTCAGAGAATGAGCGAAAATAAGTGTTAATGTTTAAACTTATATGTTGCTTTATTTCAGATAATGCATGTACTTACTTTAATACTTGCAGTACTGAACTATAAAAAGCGTAGTACAGTACTACTTACAGTATCAAAGGAGGTGTACAGTTTAGTTCATTTATTATGCACCCCATACCCATCTTGTGGGTGGTAGTGGAAAGGGTTACAGAGGCACATAATGTTCTCAGGGACTGAACCCCACAGTTCATTTAGCTAAGCACGTTACAATCTTGATGAGCTAGTTACAAAATTCAGTATTAGTCGTCACACCAACAATGGGTTCGAGATCGACCTCAAATACAGTTTCTAAATTAAGCAACTGACATATGTAGAGAGCTAGTGTCACAATTGATATGTTTGTCCTGCACACCGCCCCCCATCCAGTGGGCAGCGGTGGATAGGTTACAATCACTCTTAGTTACTACCTACAGTTAGCAAACTGGGGATATTTGGCTAAAATTTCTGGTAGCAGATCATTTTGAATGAAACATTTACACATCTTTAGAACATTTTAATAGAATTGTCTCTGAATTCACGTATCTTTTCGCACTCCATCACATAGTGACGGAGGGTGTGCGAATAATTTTGTTGACACAGTTTACATTTGGTCAGGTCTACATCAGCAGATAATGAGAATTCCTAGAGATACTTACAAACGAGTCTAAGCCGAGCAGTAGTAACATCTAGAAGTCTGCTGATTTTATTGGATGAACCATAGATGTGTGGCTCCTCTTGCATGATAGTATGATGATAGATGGAATTACTGGTGTCGATTTCACTTTGATTCAGATCTACAAGATTTTGTTGAAGTTCTTGGTGTACTATTGCTCTCAGACTTCTCATTGACAATCCAAGGTTATACTCAATTTCTCCTTTAAAGGCAGATTCTTGGTAGTTTCTTTACTAAAGAAATTGTACATTTAAGTGAGCAGAAGGATACTTACTGTATTAAACAACTTGAACAGTATACTGCATACTATATTAAAGTACTTGTACAGTACGCTACTTACTGTAATAAAGAAAGTTCCTAAAAAGGCTAGCTACTGTAGTAGAACAAGTTTACAATCGGATACTGATAATATTAAAGTACATATACAATAAACTGCTTAATGCATTATAGTAAGTTACAGTCGGCAACTTACTGTATTAAGTTGTACATTAAGCAACCTACAATAACACAGGTGTATATATGCTTCTGCTTGATCTTGAGGATTATAAGATTAAGACAGACTAAAAGTGAGACAGAAATTCTCAATGCCTAAAATGTCAAAATAACTAAAATCTCTTAAAAAATAAACAGCTAAAACTAATAATATTGATCCAATAAACAATAGTAAAGAAAATCATATCGATATAAAGTGTAGAAAATGCTAATATATAAATTACATTCCAAAACGTATTCATAAAATCAGTATATCAAAATCAGTTATTAATGCAATATGCATTTCTGAACGTATTAATAAAATCTGCATACAAATGCTTATTTATACCTCCAGCATACTAAAATACATTCATACAATGCATACAAAAACTCAATCATACCATCAGCATACCAAAATTCATTCATCCTACTAACATTCTAATACTAATTCATACCACCAGCATACTAAAACTCATTCATACAACTAGAACATTAAAACTCATTCATACCACCAGCATACTAAAACTCATTCATACCACCAGCATACTAAAACTCATTCATACTACCAGCATACTAAAACTCATTCATACAACCAGCATACTAAAACTCATTCACACTACCAGCATACTAAAACTCATTCATACTACCTGCATACTAAAACTCATTCATACTACCTGCATACTAAAACTCATTCATACTACCAGCATACTAAAACTCATTCATACCACCAGCATACTAAAACTCATTCATACTACCTGCATACTAAAACTCATTCATACTACCTGCATACTGAAACTCATTCATACAACCAGCATACTAAAACTCATTCATACTACCAGCATACTAAAACTCATTCATTCTACCTGCATACTAAAACTCATTCATACTACCTGCATACTAAAACTCATTCATACTACCTGCATACTAAAACTCATTCATACTACCTGCATACTAAAACTCATTCATACTACCTGCATACTAAAACTCATTCATTGTTGGAAATATCCAACACTTTTTTCATTTTAGTACCTCGATAAATCATCTTTGTACTAACAATTACAATTTACTAACACTATACTAACCAGTAGTGTACTAATATCAATTCATATCCTATTGCGACCCAATTCTGCCATATCTTTCCTAGTATTAATGGCGTCGTGCTCCAAAGACCGCCATAGGGAATAATTTTCTACATATCTGTAGACTCAATAGAGTCCAGTTATTTACTTTCCTTTATTAACGATGATCGTTTATTAAAAAGTTTACTTTAATTAGTATACTAAAGTGTATTGCAATTCATTTATCCAGCTAGATAGGTGTTTCAGTGAATAATATAACACAAATTACTTACCATTTAAATATTTCTCGGTTATTTTGCGCGGTTCATATTAACTTACTTGCATTACGAGAAAATATGTTACGCATAACACATTTATTTATGATGTATATATTCGTCATACTCACTTCCTTCCACATTAAGAATTAAATAAATAATATAATTTATGCCCAGGGCCTCTACTGGGAGCTTTTGCGCATGCGTCAACCCGAGATGGAGGAAAGGGACTCTCGCCATTTTCGATCAACTGGCAGCAAGGTGTTCCGAAGCGCCCGACCAAATCTTCCAATTCTGCAAGCATCTCGGGGCTTCAGAATAAGGGCGCAGCTTACCCAATTCACGGACACCAATTTCGGCGGGCATTTTACCTCACCGTTTTATTGTTGAGCTCAGGTATATTCACTAAAGCAGGTGCCATGTCGTGATGCTGTAGGCGATATAAAACACCCATGTAAGTGATGTGTCTACACCTCCAATTATTTTATATCTTGCGTTTAAATGAGTGAATACTAGTGGAGTGGAAATTATAGAAGTTACTTATTTCAGCGTTGTGTAATTCAACTGAGGAGGCGTATGACTGTCTCCATGATCACATGTCCCAAGGGTTACTATCTCATTGCTGGTCCCAACGTGTTGTAGAGGCTGGACGCATTCTACGTTCCTCTGATACATCTCAGAATTTACCAGTCTTAATATATAGATAGTGTCTTTTCATTATTGAGAGTCGGTGAATTTCCATTTATTTGCATATTAATTATATACTTGATTTAATTATTGATATGCATTAATATTTCAACTTTTCATTAACTAACACATATTTCACATATATACTATAATTAATAACTTATATTCATATTGTAGTAATTTGTAGTGAATTACCTACTAGCAT
The DNA here is from genome assembly GCF_040958095.1 of Procambarus clarkii. Taxonomy (NCBI): domain Eukaryota; kingdom Metazoa; phylum Arthropoda; class Malacostraca; order Decapoda; family Cambaridae; genus Procambarus; species Procambarus clarkii. The sequence continues at coordinate 6,057,388 of NC_091195.1, read as the reverse complement.
TATAGAATAGCCCCCAAAGTGTGTAGAGGGATTTGGCTCTATAATTTTAATTATCATTCTACAGTCCATTGCCCTAATATTCTTATGATCAATCACATTATATTATCCAGCATCTCAGAGCATCCTATATTATTCATTATTGGAGATCCATAGGCACTGCTTCTCTAATTTATTCAATTTAAATATTTAATTTATTTCTCCCATTAAGGGTGTGGTCCTTCGAAATTTAAATATCATTATTATTAGTATTCTGGAGCCAGATTTTTCCACATTCATACCACCAGCATACTAAAACTCATTCATACCACCAGCATACTAAAACTCATTCATACCACCAGCATACTAAAACTCATTCATACCACCAGCATACCAAAACTCATTCATACCACCAGCATACCAAAACTCATTCATACCACCAGCATACTAAAACTCATTCATACCACCAGCATACTAAAACTCATTCATACCACCAGCATACTAAAACTCATTCATACCTCCAGCATACCAAAACTCATTCATACCACCAGCATACTAAAACTCATTCATACCTCCAGCATACCAAAACTCATTCATACCCCTAACATACCAAACTCGCTCATACCTCCAGCGTACCAAAACTCATTCATACCACCAGCATACCAAAACTCATTCATACCACCAGCATACCAAAACTCATTCATACCACCAGCATAACAAAACTCATTCATACCTACAGCATACCAAAACTCTCAGCAACAACCAGCTCCTCGTAGATGTGTCCTTGTACATTATTGGTCTCGTGAGGCTGGTCTCAACAACCAGCTCCTCGTAGATGTGTCCTTGTACATTATTGGTCTCGTGAGGCTGGTCTCAACAACCAGCTCCTCGTAGATGTGTCCTTGTACATTATTGGTCTCGTGAGGCAGGTCTCAACAACCAGCTCCTCGTAGAAGTGACCTTGAACATTATTGGTCTCGTGAGGCTGGTCTCAACAACCAGCTCCTCGTAGATGTGTCCTTGTACATTATTGGTCTCGTGAGGCTGGTCTCAACAACCAGCTCCTCGTAGATGTGTCCTTATACATTATTGGTCTCGTGAGGCAGGTCTCAACAACCAGCTCCTCGTAGATGTGTCCTTGTACATTATTGGTCTCGTGAGGCAGGTCTCAACAACGAGCTCCTCGTAGATGTGTCCTTGTACATTATTGGTCTCGTGAGGCTGGTCTCAACAACCAGCTCCTCGTAGATGTGTCCTTGTACATTATTGGTCTCGTGAGGCAGGTCTCAACAATCTACCATATTTTAACATTATTAAAATTGTTAAGCGACGCACCGAGCTCTCGGAGGTACTTCTTGTTCTCATTACTGTCCACATTCACTGGATGAATGTGAAACAAGCGACCAGTGACGCCCCTCCGGTGAAGTCCTCGCAGGAGTCTCTCCACACCCACACCTGTAGATGAAAGTGATAACTGAAGCCCACACCTGGCTACTCCTCACACTCATCTCTTAAGGAGGAGGAGGAGGGTAGTGGTGCAGAGGAGGAGGAGAGTAGTGGTGCAGAGGAGGAGGAGGGTAGTGGTGCAGAGGAGGGTAGTGGTGCGGAGGAGGAGGAGGCTAGTGGTGCAGAGGAGGAGGACTGTAGTGGTGCAGAGGAGGAGGAGGGTAGTTGTGCAGAGGAGGAGGAGGGTAGTGGTGCAGAGGAGGAGGAGGGTAGTGGTGCAGAGGAGGAAGAGGGTAGTGGTACAGAGGAGGAGGAGGGTAGTGGTGCAGAGGAGGGTAGTGGTGCGGAGGAGGAGGAGGATAGTGGTGCAGAGGAGGGTAGTGGTGCGGAGGAGGAGGAGGGTAGTGGTCCAGAGGAGGAGAGTAGTGGTGCAGAGGAGGAGGAGGGTAGTGGTGCAGAGGAGGAGGGTAGTGGTGCAGAGGAGGAGGGTAGTGGTGCAGAGGAGGAGGAGGGTAGTGGTGCAGAGGAGGAGGAGGGTAGTGGTGTAGAGGAGGTGGAGGGTCGTGGCGCAGAGGAGGAGGGTAGTGGTGCAGAGGAGGAGGAGGGTAGTGGTGCAGAGGAGGATGAGGGTAGTGGTGAAGAGGAAGAAGAGGGTAGTGGTGCAGAGGAGGAGGAAGGTAGTGGTGCAGAGGAGGAGGAGGGTAGTGGTGAAGAGGAAGAGGAGGGTAGTGGTGCAGAGGATGATGAGGGTAGTGGTGCAGAGGAGAAGGAGGGTAGTGGTGCAGAGGAGGAGGAGGGTAGTGGTGCGGAGGAAGAGGAGGGTAGTGGTGCAGAGGAGGAGGAGGATAGTGGTGCAGAGGAGGAGGAGGGTAGTGGTGCAAAGGAGGAGGAGGGTAGTGGTGCAGAGGAGGAGGAGGATAGTGGTGCAGAGGAGGAGGGTAGTGGTGCAGAGGAGGAGGAGGGTAGTGGTGCAAAGGAGAAGGAGGGTAGTGGTGCAGAGGAGGAGGAGGGTAGTGGTGCGGAGCAAGAGGAGGGTAGTGGTGCAGAGGAGGAGGAGGATAGTGGTGCAGAGGAGGAGGAGGGTAGTGGTGCAAAGGAGGAGGAGGGTAGTGGTGCAGAGGAGGAGGAGGATAGTGGTGCAGAGGAGGAGGGTAGTGGTGCAGAGGAGGAGGAGGGTAGTGGTGCAGAAGAGGAGGAGGGTAGTGGTGCAGAGGAGGAAGAGGGTAATGGTGCAGAAGAGGAGGGTAGTGGTGAAGAGGAGGAGGAGGAGGGCAGTGGTGCAGAGGAGGAGGGTAGTGGTGCAGAGAAGGAGGAGGCCAGTGGTGCAGAGGAGGAGGGTAGTGGTGCAGAGGAGGAGGGCAGTGGTGCAGAGGAGGAGGAGGGTAGTGGTGCAGAGGAGGAGGAGGGTAGTGGAGCAGAGGAGGAGGAGGGTAGTGGTGTGGAGGAAGAGGAGGGTAGGGGTGCAGAGGAGGAGGGTAGTGGTGCGGAGGAAGAGAAGGGTAGGGGTGCAGAGGAGGAGAGAGGGTAGTGGTGCAGAGGAGGAGGAGGGTAGGGGTGCAGAGGAGGAGGAGGGTAGTGGTGCAGAGGAGGAGGAGGGTAGTGGTACAAAGGAAGAGGAGGGTAGTGGTGTAGAAGAGGAGGAGGGTAGTGGTGCAGAGGAGGAGGAGGGCAGTGGTGCAGAGGAGGAGGGAAGTGGTGCAGAGGAGGAGGAGGGTAGTGGTGCAGAGGAGGAGGGTAGAGGTGCAGAGGAGAGGAGGGTAGTGGTGCAGAGGAGGAGGGTAGTGGTGCGGAGGAGGAGGAGGAGGGTAGTTGCGCAGAGGAGGAGGAGGGTAGTGGTGAAAAGGAAGAGGATAATGGTGCAAAAAGGAGGAGGGTAGTGGTGCAGAGGAGAAGGGTAGTGGTGAAGAGGAGGAGGAGGGTAGTGGTGCAAAGGAGGAGGAGGGTAGTAGTGCAGAGGAGGAGGGTAGTGGTGCAGAGGAGCAGGGTAGTGGTGTAGAGGAGGATAGTGATGCAGAGTAGGAGGAGGGTAGTGATGAAGAGGAGGAGGAGGGTAGTGGTGCAGAGGAGGAGGTGGAGGGTAGTAGTGCAGAGGAGGAGGGTAGTGGTGCAGAGGAGGAGGAGGGTAGTGGTGCAGAGGAGGAGGAGGGTAGTGGTGCAGAGGAGGAGGAGGAGGGTAGTGGTGCAGAGTAGGAGGAGAGTAGTGGTGCGGAGGAGGAGGAGGGTAGTGTTGTGGAGGAGGGTAGTGGTGCAGAGTAGGAGTGGTGCAGAGTAGTATCACTACCACTCTCCACCACTGTCACACACCACTCTCCATCACTGTCACTCACCACTCTCCACCACTGTCTCACACACAACTCTATACCACTGCCAGACACCACATGTGGGATATTTGGGGCTTGACTCAATTATTTAATTATTTAATTTTTAATTAAAAACGAAGGACCACCCACTTTTGAGAAAAGAGGGAAACTAATAAAAAGTGATCATTAGAAACACAAGGAAGAACCAGTGTCTATGGATAAATATTAGAAAGAATAATCACTTAAATAAATAATGGACTGTATGGTTAATTAACTAAAGTCAGAGCCTCAAACACCTACATTGGGGGGGGTATTGCTAGAACTTCATATACGTCTAGGAAATAGTGTGGTTCGTCACCAGTTCATTGTTGAGTAAAGAATATTATGACCAAATTATTATAGAATCAATAGGTAAATTCAAGTAGAGAATATTAATGATTGTTAGAATTAAAGAGCAATCATCTAAGTAAACACATCAATCTCAAATTCATATGGTAAGTACTCGCTATGATAATATTATGGATATGTATAATAAAATGGAGCAATTAAATTTGTACTAAAAGTCTTAGCTTTAAGACGATTTCTATGACATCATTCGTGCTTCGTCCTCGTGATCTCAAGATCTCCACTCAGAAGCCCTTAGAGGTGAATAACACGATTGTAGTTAACGGCTCGTTGACTCGTCACATACGAGCTGTAATTTAAAGGATATTACGTAGCATTGAACTAGGCTACTTAAATCTCAACATTTATGAAAATAGAAAATAAATATTAATGCGGTACTAACATTGGATTTTTTGTCGTCTTGCTATGTAACGACAGACTACCCACGAAATATACAATCTCTAATGATGCATCAAGAAAGAAATATATACTTAGCATGAGCGCAGTGTTTGCTGAAGTCTGCCGATATCGCGTCTCAGTCTCAAACTTCCACGATGTTGTACACGTGGTTGAGAGTTTGGCTTGATTCTCGACGCGTTATTATTTGACCGAGCACTATGGAGCACGTGGAAGAATAATTATTCATTATAAGCTGAGTATCAGTGTAATTCTTGCTGATAATCCCAACGTCACGTGTCTCAGACTGACGCCACGACTTTCCTGTCCAAGTACGCACGCTCGCTGCTCACTCTGCAACACAAGCCACCGCCACACACACAATGGCGTCTCCTTCTCCCTCAACCCGCGTCCCGCATTCACCACTGAAATTATTTATCACGAATAATACTATTCCGCGCAATTGTGGTTGAAATACTTTAATAAAGACTGGGTTGTGATTCTAGGGATTTAAATATTATTGCTTTCCCGTCTTATAGTGGTAAACGAGAACCTTACCTTGAGGTTACCTTGAGGTGCTTCCGGGGCTTAGTGTCCCCGCGGCCCGGTCGTCGACCAGGCCTCCTGGACTGATCAACCAGGCTGTTGGACGCGGCTGCTCGCAGCCTGACGTATGAGTCACAGCCTGGTTGATCAGGTATCCTTTGGAGGTGCTTATCCAGTTCTCTCTTGAACACTGTGATGGGTCGGCCAGTTATGCCCCTTATGTGTAGTGGAAGCGTGTTGAACAGTCTCGGGCCTCTGATGTTCATAGAGTTCTCTCTCAGAGTACCTGTTGCACCTCTGCTTTTCAACGGGGGTATTATGCACATCCTGCCATGCCTCCTGGTCTCATGTGATGTTATTTCTGTGTGCAGGTATGGGACCAGCCCCTCAATTATTTTCCACGTGTAAATTATTATGTATCTCTCCCGCCTGCGCTCAAGGGAGTACAGATTTAGGCTCTTTAGTCGGTCCCAGTAATTTAGATGTTTTACTGAGTGGATTCTAGCAGTAAAGGATCTCTGCACGCTCTCCAGGTCAGCAATTTCTCCAGTTTTGAAAGGGGCTGTCATTGTGCAGCAGTACTCCACTCTAGAGAGCACAAGCGTTTTGAAAAGTATCATCATCGGTATAGCATCTCTAGTGTGAAAAGTTCTAGTGATCCAACCTGTCATTTTTCTTGCAGTTGTGACGGCTACTTTATTGTGTTCTTTAAAGGTATGGTCTTCCGACATGAGTACACCCAGATCCTTTACATTGCCTTTTCGTTCTATGTTATGATTTGCCTGAGTTTTGTATGTGGTTTCTGGTTTTATATTTTAAATTTTTCCGTAGCGCATGAGCTGGAATTTATCCTCGTTAAACACCATATTATTTTCTGTAGCCCATAGAAAGATCTGATCTACATCTGATTGGAGGTTTGCCGTGTCCTCTATGTTGCCAACTCTCATGAAAATCCTAGTGTCATCTGCAAAGGATGATACAGTGCTATAGGTTGTGTTCTGGTCTATGTCCGATATGAGGATGAGAAAAAGTACTGGAGCAAGCACAGTACCCTGGGGGACTGAGCTCTTCACGGTTGATGGGCTGGATTTTATTTTGTTGACTATTACACATTGGGTTCTGTTAGTCAGGAAATTGTAGATCCATCTGCCTATTTTCCCGGTAATTCCTTTTGAACGCATTTTATGTGCAATAACACCATGGTCACATTTATCAAAGGCTTTTGCGAATCTGTGAATATTACATCAGCATTTTGTTTGTCTTCCATAGCATCTAATGCCATATCATAGTGGTCCAGCAACTGCGACAGGCAAGAGCGCCCTGTTCTGAAACCATGTTGTCCGGGGTTATGGAGATGCTGTGATTCCATGTATTTTGTGATCTTACTCTTAGCACTCTCTCAAAAATTTTTATGATGTGCGATGTTAGTGCTATCGGTCTGTAATTTATTGCCTCTGCCTTATTTCCTCCTTTATGGAGTGGTGCTATCTCTGCTGTTTTTAGTATGTCAGGGATAACGCCAGTATCTAGGCTTTGTCTCCACAGAATGTGAAGGGCCTGCGATAGTGTTTTTTTACAGTTCTTGATGAATATGGAGTTCCAAGAATCCGGGCGTGGTGCAGAGTGCATAGGCATACTGTTTATGGCTTCTTCAAAATCTAGTGGGGATAGGGCGACGTCTGATGTATGATTTGATGTTGGTATCATATCCATGAAAAATTTAGTGCATTTAATGGCTCGCTGAAAACAGAGTCGTACTGCTTCCTCAGTAACTCGCTCATTTCTTTGTTGTCATCGGTGAAAGTTCCATCTCCCTTTCGCAGGGGCCCGATACTAGATGTGGTTTTTGATCTTGATTTTGCATAGGAGAAAAAATATTTCGGATTTCTCTCTATTTCACTGATGGCCTTTTGCTCTCTTTGCCTCTCCTGGGTTTTGTATGATTCTTGTAGCTTGAGTTCAATTGTTTCTATTTCTCTACCTAACCTTCTTCGCCGTTCTTGAGATAGGGTGCGACTCTCAAGTTGTTCCGTGATTGATGATGATTGATAAAGATTAAGCCACCCAAGAGGTGGCACGGGCATGAATTGCCCGTAAGTGGTACATTTTTTTTTTCTCAGTATTCTGAGGTTGCATTTAACCATCAAGCTGTTATCGCGGGGGAGGATACTGCTTCACAGTCTTTATGAGGGTGTCCAGCTGCTGGACACCTTTGTTGACCAGGAGAGTGGCTGTGTTGATGGCTTCAGGGTGGCCACTGCATGATTCAGGAACTCTTAAAGCTCTTCTAAGGTCATTGGTTGCTTCACATTCCAGAAGATAGTGAAGTAATGGCTTTTCTGTGACAGTTTGGCAGAAGATGCACTCTCTCTCTGTCAGGGTTCACCAATCTCCCAGTTGCATCTGTAACCTAGACGTAATCTATATAGCCTAACTGCTATTTCCCTGTGGATTCCTTTTGGGATATTTAACCTTTCTAATTTGGTTGCCTGAAGATACCATGTTGCAGATGGCGAACCTTCAGCTATTCTCTGGTGCAGGTAGGCCTTGTTGAGATGTGAGAGTTGTTTGGTGATGATGTTTTTTATGTTCTCTAGGCTGGGTTGAATTGTTTTATGTATCACTGGATGACGAGTTGCCAATTTAGCAATTTCATCAGCTTTTTCATTTAATGGGATTCCAATATGGGATGGGATCCAGTTTAAAGTTATGTTGAGCCCTTTGCCTTTAGCGACTGCTCCAAGATACAAAATGGTGGTAATTATTTCCACATTATCTTTCCACTGTTTTTGTCCTAGTATTTGAAGTGCAGCTTTTGAGTCTGTGTGTATGATTGCATTTTGAGTGTTTTGTGCAATCACATATGCGAATGCCTGTTGTATGGCAAACAGCTCAGTTTGGGTTGATGATACTAGTCCTCCCAGTCTCCAATATGCCTGAACGCTGGTCGTGCAAAGAGCAGCGCCAGCACTCTCATTTTCTGTGTCCACCGATCCGTCTGTGAAGATGTGGGTGGCTCCTGCTACTGCTATGCTATATATTTGCTTTTCTATTATGCGCCTTAGGATTGTCGGATCATAGGCAGCCTTTTTCATTGGGAGACTTTCTATTACTATTTTGAAAGTAGGCTCTTCCCACGGCGCGCAAGGAGTGTAATTTGGGTGTGGATGATCACCCTCTCTATCAAGAATCATGTTTTTTAAATGTAGTCTGTTTAGGACTTTTCCTGCCCTTGCAACCCAAGAGTTTCCATTGTTTTGGCCTAGTCCAACCACCAAAGCCTGCCGTACTGGGATTGGATCAGAAGAAATAATTATCTTACTGATAATTGTAGCTGTCCTTTGTGATATTCTTTCTTGTAGAGAGGGCAAACCCGTCTCCAGTCTAAGGGTTTCAAGCCTGGTCCACATGGGGGCTCCCAGTGCAGCTCTCATAGCATTGTTTTGGGCAACTTCAAGCTTTTTCCACTGTTGGTGTGATAGATTTGTGAGTGCAGGTGCGGCATAATCGATCACTGATGTGACTGCCTGTACATAGTATGAGTGAAGGACTTGCAGATTGGCTCCTCCAGAAAGGGAGGTTAGCGACCTGAGGATTGCCGTCCGGGCCGCAGTTCGCTCTCTCAAGTATGTGACCTCAGCATTAAAATTCATGTGTGTGTCCAGGATGATTCCTAGATACTGATAGGTGTCGACCCATTCTATTGGTTGACCCTGTACTGTGAGTTGGATGTTGGGCTTCGCTATTTTTATGGGCATGGCCTTTGACTTTGAGGGGTTGAGTTTGATCCCAATCTGTTTTGCCTCTTTACTGATGCAGTCTAAGCATTTGGGTGCAAGGCGCGCCGCATCCCTTCCTTTTATGATGATGACAAAGTCGTCCGCGTAGTTTAGCAGCCTGCAGTGATGTGGGAGTTTCAACCTCATTATTCTTTCCATTAAACAGTTGAAGAGAAGAGGGCTAAGAATACCTCCTTGCGGTGTACCATTTTCATGTCTTTTGTACTCAGAGACTGTGCCATGAAGTTTTACTCTTGCTTCTCTGTTTATGAGACAGTTTTTGGTCCAGGAGAGCAGGTTGCCTCTGACCTCTTTGTCAATGAGGCAGCAGAGAATAGCTGGGGCGCTAGCCAGTTCAAAGGCTTTTTCGAGGTCCAGGAATATCAGCATTCCTGGTCTGCCATTCAAGTGGGCTAACAGAGTTGTAATACATTCCACTGTGCCAACCCCTCTTCTATAGGCATACATATCATGGTGCAGTTTAGGCATTTTCCACTCCAGTCTGTTGAGTGCCATTCTGTCAGCCGTCTTGGCTGCACAGCTTTGGAGAGAGATGGGCCTGGGATTAGCTGGATCTTTGGGTTTTGGGATCGGCACTATGTCTGCTCTATTCCAAGCAGAAGGTCTAGTTTGAGAAGTCCAGGCTAAATTAAATAACCTTAGGTATGCAGCGTCTCCCTCTGGGCCGAGGTTTCTAATCATTTTATAGGTTATTTTGTCGGCTCCAGGGGATGTATCCTTGGAGTTTTTCTTAGCCCGATTGAGCTCATCCAGTGTGAAGGGGGCATTAGTGTCAGAGACTTCTTCACATGCTGTAAGGATTCTGTGCCACCTTTCTTCCTCTAGTCCGGTCTGTACTGCTAATACATCTGGTGGAAGTTGATTGCTGGCTGCTCTCTCTGCAAACCTGGTTGCCAGTACTTCGGCTTCCTGTTGAGGATCCTTGGGGTATGGAGATTTAGGTGTTTTATTCCCTTTGGCCTGGTGAATTTGCTGCCACATCTCTCCGAGAGAGGTGTGTTCATTCAGGTGTGAACACCATTCCAGCCACTTTTGTTCTTTTATTTGTTTGGTCTCTCGATGTACATGTTCCTTGACCTCACAAAGTAAGATCCTGTTGCGGTCACTTGGCTGCTTTTTGTATAGCTTTCTTGTTCTATTGAGTCTATGGTTGAGTTCTTTGACACGTTCGCAATAGTACCAATGATCTTTATGGTGTCCGGTGGACTGTTTTTTCAGTGGGATTGAGTGGTTGGCTGCACTTTGAATCGCTTTGACAAATTCTTGTTCTGCCTGATTAATGTCTTCGGGAAGGTCATAGTTTCTTTGCCACTCTGAAATGAGGTTTTGAAATAGGTCCCAGTTTGCTAAAGCAAAGTTCCAGGCTTCAGATGGAGGCGGAGGTGGGGTGGGTAGGTCTAACTGAAGATCAATTTGGACCCCATAGTGGTCGCTTGTGAGTGTGGGCTCAACTGACCATGTTGCTGCATCTCTTAGGGAGGCTGAAACGAAAGTTAGGTCTAATCTGCCTCCTTGGATGTGGGTAGGTTCATTCTTGTTTAGGATTTGTATTTCTGGAAGCTGGTCCAGTAGCTGTGTAATGTGAATGCCGGCTTCATTTGTTCTGTTCGAGCCCAGTGCCAATCGATGATGGGCATTAAAATCTCCACAAATGATTGTGTTTGTTGTTGTCGCGTGTCCAAATAACACAGAGAGATCCATTTCGGCTTGTGGAGACCTGTACACATTGAACACTTCAAGTTTGTCGTGTCTTAGCTCAATGGTGACTCCCATTACCTCTGTCCCTGCTCCACAATTGGGTGGGCTGGTTATGGATTTGGAGATCAGGTCACATTTTACATAGATTGCACATCCCCTGGATTGCCCATTGATCCATAGAAGGAAGAAGCCTCGATAGCCTGAGATTTTAGGTTCTAATCCGGCTCGAAGCATGCTCTCCTGTAGTATCAGGATGTCTATGCCTTTGGTTGCTGCTATGCATTGCAAGTGTTGCAATTTAGTGCGCAGTCCTTGCGCATTCCATTGCAGGATCTTTAGAATTCTAGGTTCTTGGAATGTGCTGATAATTCCGTGGTATCCATGGAGTCTGATGAACACGCCATGGAAGTTGCAATTGGGGTATAGGTTCTTAGTGGACCTGAAATTGCCTCATCAATGTCGCTTTCCGACGAGCTGGACTCTATCTGCTTTTTATGGGGGTGCCTCCTGCTCTGCTGTCTTGACGGTGTGGATATTACATCTTCGAATTTTTTGAGCTTGTGCTCAATTGTCTTCCGAGTCTCTGTGGTTTGCTTGATTCCATGTGAAGACAGCAGACTTTCGATCAACTCAGTGACCAAAGTTTTGAGCATTGGCCAGAGAGAGTTCAGTTCAGTGGGAGCACTATTTAATGTTGTGCAGGTTGAGGGCCTAGTGGCTTTTAGACCCTTCTCGGTGGTAACTTTGGCACTGGAATTGCTACTCCTATTGGCCCCAGTGTGCTTGCTGGATGAAATGGGAGGCCGACTGCTTTGAACCTGATTCTTGTGTCCTCCATCTTTCTTTTTGTCCTGTACTGTCTTCTCACCCTTCACCATGGCCAATGGTGAAGGGCCGTGTGCCCCCTCTTCCTGAATGGGTAGACCCCACGCGGTTTTAGTGGGCATGGGAGCTGGTATTCGTTTTGGTGGGGGTTTCGGCTCCGCTGTGGGCGTGGTGGGGTTCGTTTGAAGCCTTTTGAGCCTTTCAGGGAATTTCAAGTTCCAGGCATGATGTGCCTTGGAACAATTTGGGCATTTTGCCTGAACAGGGTGGTTTGCCTTGAATTTATCAATACATGTTTTTGTATCATGGGGCTGGCTGCAGACTCCGCACCTCACTGGGCGTTGGCAGCCATCTTTGTGATGCCCAAATCTCTGACATCTAAAGCATCTTAGGGGTTCTGGGGTGTAAGGCCTGTGTTGGAACACCCCCCAGATTCCAAGGTCAAGTTTTTCCGGGATCCGTCCTCTTACTGTGAGAAGGACTTGTCGAGTTTCCTGTTTTGTGGTTCGTACTTGGCATCTCTCTGCTGACACCACATAGTTCAGCTTTTCGAGATGGCCAAGGGCCATATGCAAGGGATAGTGGAGGACAATGACTTTACTTATTTTATCCTCTGGTTTCAGTTCCTCACATTTTGCGTAATTTTTTAGAATCGTAGCGGCCGACTCGTCTTTAGGCCTCAGAATGTATTCTCCTTTGAGATTAGGTTTTGCCCTGACCTGGAGCTGGGGGTACTCTTTTTCCAGGTCCACTACAGTAGCGTAGGAAGTGCAGCACACGGAAGACTTACCTTCCGTGTGCTGCACTTTGAAGACCGGAAACGTAGATCTAGTCTGAGGTGCTGGAGAAGCTGGAGAGATTAATGGGCGATGGGTCGTCATGGAGTGGCTTGTCCTATTAGCCTTATTCACGTGATGCCACTCGCCGTCACTTTCGGAACTGGTATCCATTATCGATGGTCTTTTCCTACTCTGAGCAGCATTGCTGGATCGATTATAAGTCAATTGGAATTCCATGATGAAATTCAAATGATCACTTGTGGAGTGGTCTGGTGAGTGAAGGACGTGACACGACGATGTTCCGTGATTCGTTTTCTTCGCCTATATAGGGAACGACGTTCCCGTTCCAATCTGCATCTCTTTCTCTTTTTTCTTAGGGGTATGCGGTTTGAACATATTTCTAGTGCTACTGAGCTTATTTTTTCCAAGGCACTGGTTCAGGTTTGCATTTTCTAGCTGTTCTTCCCAGTTTATTTCTGTGAAGTCCTGGTTTATTTGCTCCCAGTTTATCTGTTTATTATTGAAGTTGAATTTGCTGAAATCTCCTCCACCGGGAATCTGGACTGGTTTTGAAGGTCCATTCCCCATGGTTGTCATAACTTCAATTAAGTTGTGATCTGAGTAACAGGTATTTGTAATCATTATGTTCCCGATCAACTCATCATTATTAGTGAAAATGAGGTCCAGCGTGTTCTCCTTCCTAGTTGGTTCTACTATTTGCTGGTTTAAGGCAAACCTATCGCACATCCGTAGCAGGTCATTTGCATGTGCCTGTTCATTTAGGCTACTTCCTGGTATTCTTTCTGATATTACTGTATTAGCCAGGTGCTTCCATTTCAGGTGCCGTAGGTTGAAGTCCCCAAACAGGATGATGTTCGGAGCTGGATTTGCGAGGTTTTCCAAGCAGTGCTCTATTTTCATTAGTTGGTCTTTAAACTGCTGAGGGTTTGCCTCCGGTGACTTATATACAAGGACAACAACTGCATTTAGGATCTCTATTTTGACTATCAGCACTTCCACCATATCATTTGAGGTGTTTAGAAAGGGAGAAGATTTTAGTTTTCTCCATGGCATTCACGCGTGACAGAAAAACTATTACTTGATAACAATTGTAACTAAAAACTCTCGATTTAGAATTATTTGGGAGTTATGTTATCCATAAATAATTATCACACAGAATACTAATGATTTTAGAGAACCACATTCAATTCCCTAGCACACTGGCTATAAATGTGTTTAACTAGATATAATCTGACGCAATACTGGTGCTTGATTTCGTAAGAATTCCAGGATCCATATGTAGATATAATGGTTAGTTTATGTGAACATTACTGTTAGTAAGTTTTAGTGACTACTGTAGTTAGTATATAATAATACTGATTTATTATAATACAATAGTATTGTATTAGTGTTGGAAATTTCCAACATAACTCCGCGGGGAGATTTCTCGGGTTGCAGTGCCATGTTGAGTACTGACATACCCATCCCGAAGTTAGTGTTAATGTTAGTATGTTAATATGTTAGTATGTTAGGACACACATAACGGATGTCCCGTAATTGTCAAGGACATACAAGAAATTTAAGTCTTGTAAAGAAATTCATGTTGAATGGAACATGTTATTGTGAATCATCTAAAGTTAATGACTAATAAAGCTTACAATAAACTCTGTGACTGGTGTCGCTATGACATGTAACGTTTATGTTACTAAGTCTTAAAGTCTTGCAAACTCTCAGATACTCTAGACGAAATAATGTTATAGTTGATAGCCTATACAAACAAATTAAGAATTAAACATACAATTTAAAGTAACTGAGAATCCACTGTGAGGTGAATGTCTTGGAACATTTTGACTTGTAACTGATTTGTTACTAGACATCACAACACAGTATCATCATGATTACTCAAATTGGATGGGAAATTATTTGCTCTTAGTTAGAGCTATAATAAGCTTGTAGTTTCCGTTTGCATTGTTGAGCAACTGCTCTGGTGGAAACATGTATTAAATATTAATATATTAAATGATTAAGTTATCTGTAATCAGGAACTCCCTAAAGCTTACAATAAAATCAACAACTAGGGTCGCAGTGACATGTAATGGTGTATTACGTAGTTGCTGAATTGTAGGCAAACTCAGAAAAAGGGTCCTAAGAACTGATAACATTATTGTATAAGTTGTATTCTACATTATTATACAGTAAAGTATTATTGGGTCATTCAAGATCAAGGAGACTCTGACACTACAGTAAGGTCACTGTCTAGGGTCGCTGTGACTTGTAACTATTGAGTTACTAGACAATAACATCACGCAGCATCATGATTACCCCAAAATCAAATGATGAAATTTAATTTAATATGTACTGCCGTGCAGTAGTCATTCTGACTGATGGTATAACTAATCTGTTAACTAGCTAAGATAGTGTAATATTAGAGAACTGAAAAGGTTTGTTCATTAAAATCAAGGAAGATTCTGAGTCGACAGTGAGATTAGTAGTCTAGTTATTCTGAATTATGAGCTAATTGAATGGCAGCTCATAGGCTTGACACTGTAAACTCATTAATACATCCTCAACTTTTAAATGAAAATTGAGCTCATTAAATCAGTCTCTATAAGTATAGTCAACTGCAATTAACTGTGAGTACAGACTAAGCTAGTACTCAGTTGACACTAACTAAAGTCCCTAAGCCTACCTAAATAAATGGTTTAAATTTCTAACCTACCTAAGTAGAGGACTAAGCTAATTGTGATAACTCCCTAATTCTTAGTGAAGTTACTCTAGCTAAATTGTGAGCAATAATGTACTCAAATTTACATTGGGAGCTGTATTGAGCTCGTGAACAGGTTGAGCTAAATTGAGCTCGTTAACAAAGTGAGCTATATTGAGCTCGTTAACTTTGTGAGCTATATTGAGCTCATTAACAGTTAACAGAGTGAGCTATATTGAGCTCGTTAACAGGGCGAGCTATATTGAGCTCGTTAACATGTGGAGCTATATTGAGCTCATTAAGCATGTTAACAAGGTGAGCTATATTGAGCTCGTTAACAGAGTTAACAGGGTGAGCTATATTGAGCTCGTTAACATGGGGAGCTATATTGAGCTCATTAAGCATGTTAACAGGGTGAGTTATATTGAACTCATTAACAGAGTTAAAAGGGTGAGCTATATTGAGCTCGTTAACATGGGGAGCTATATTGAGCTCATTAAGCATGTTCACAGGGTGAGTTATATTGAGCTCGAATTAACGAGGTGGAGCATTATAGCGTTCAATTATCATGGCGAGCAATATTGAGCTCGTACTCGCATGGGGAACAATAAAGCACTCAATTATTACGTTAATTCAAAGGTAAACTATATTGAGCTCATTAAGCATGTTAATTAACAATGCTGATGTTTAATGATAATGCATTAAAAAAAGGGAAATCTAAGGTTGCTGGAAATTTAATTACTGCTACGATTAATCCTATTCAAGATAATTTGTAACATTTTCCCAACCTAAACGTTTCACGGGTAATTAGTTCTCTGTAGACTCACTTAGTATTGGTAAGTTTGCAAGTTTGTTCATGCTACGCTCCTACAATAATTAAGCAGAAACGAAAGAAAAACAGCTCAAACAAAAATTGATGCAAATATTTTCACTAACTCTTAGTGCAGAAAACATTGTATTAATAAGGTTTTCTTGGCAAACCTTAAGCGCAAGTATTTTGGACCTTGATCCCAGTGAATTTATAATTATAGAAGTTGCTTGATGACTTCATAGTATTGCTAAATTCAGGAAATGCTAGAAGCATTGATTGCTAGATTCTCTAGCCTAATATTATTAATTACCTAGGGAGTGCTGGATTTTCTAGCCTAATATTATCAATTACCTAGGAAGACTGAGTGTGGTCAATTATTACATGTCGAGAATAATTCGAGGTCTGCAGTGGATTCAATGGCTTGGTCACTGTGACTTGTACTTGTTTAGGTACGGACCACTGGGTTTCCATTGAGAGCTATGAAACATCTCGGCGAATACTAATTGTACTACATTCAATCTGGGTTTATTACTCAGTTATGTTTCTCCTTTTAGCTTGCTGCTGGAGAATTGATTTACTGCTGACTAATTTATTACTGTTGGCAGGCTTAGGCTTGTTCACATTCAGAACTTTACCAGTAAGTAGCCACCTGCAGATTGGAGCATATTCATACCCAATCGTTTAACATGTTCAGTTATGAACTGGTAATAGTAGTCTGCTCCTATTAGTACATTTACATTGTTAAGGCGGTCAGGCGTTAACTTGTTGTCAGCCAAATTAATTTCTCGTTCCTGCAGGAAGTGGGCTGTGTACCCAAGACCCTTAATATTTAGGTCAAAAGGTATTTGATCTACAACAATGGCTTGGATAGCCTTGACATGACTACCTAGTCGTATAAGCGGTTGAACTACTGAGTATTCATGGGTTCCTCGATTTATCATGAACCCTGACAGGTTTAATTTTACCTGTCTGATTGATTGTAAATTGAGTGCCTCTGCCGCTTTCTGAGTAATGAAAGTTCTCTTGGAACCTTGATCAAATAGTCCACGAGTGGTGATCTTGGCTCCTTTGTTCTTTACTTGCAGTTGGGCAGTGGGCAAAGCAGCATCTACTTGAGACGCTTGTGAAATTACGCTTTACACATCTCGCAGCACTGTACTGGGTAGATTCTCTACCTCCTATTCTAGGATTGACATAATTTGTCCTAACTAATTTGCACAGTGCAGCATGATGCTTGCCTCTTCTACATCTATTGCAGGTGTACAGTGGGGTTTCACAGCTATTAACATTATGTGATTTGAGACACCTAGTACATTTGTGTAACTGTTTGAGTCGTCTAACTCTTGTGTCTCTATTAGGGTAATGAGTACATTTGTACAGAGAATGCTTTTGATTGCAAAACAAGCATATTCCCCATCCTACAGCTCGTTTAGGGGTTACCGGTTTAGGTAAAACAGTAACTGCAGGTTGTGATGGTTTTGCTGTTTGCATTTGCTTGTTATATATTCTCTTGTGAGTATTTTGTGTACTCTGGGGAGCCATTACTGGGCTCTTGGGAGTGCTCTTTGGACTATTAGGTCTCTTAGGAGCACCTGTGGGGCTCTTGGGCCTTACTGATGAATCAGTGTTTGACTTATTGTTATTACATCGATTATTAGTACCCTTATGACCTAGTGACAGTGTCCCTTTAGGAGTTCCAGGTAAGGAAACTGATGTGGGTACAGTTTCGGTGCATTCAGAAGAGGCATTAAGTGCCTGGTTTGCTGATTGATTGCTTATATTGCGCAAACCTGTAAATATATCCTGCATTGACAGGGCATTACCATTCTGGTATACATATAATTTATTGAGTGTGTCACCAGACAATTTTCTTTGGATGATAATTTTAGTCATCCATTCAGCAGTTGGGTGATCCAACTCTTTACTGAAGGAATTTAACAGTGACTCAAGCTGAAAACTAAAGGCTTGTAAAGAGTCGACTGATTGTTCTGGTGGAGATAAATCTAGTAATTGGTGTACAAGGTTTATAACAGTCTTCTCATTGTTAGCACTTACTCTAGAAGGCTGGTGTGAGTAATTGGGACCATTACTTGTATTGCTTAAGGCTTCTTGCTTAGCCTCAGCTTTAATTACAGCTTCGGCTGCTGCTGCAGCATTAGCTTTATCATTTTCTGGTTCAGATTCACTGATTATTGCAGCTTCACTAAGCGTTTCATCTGCAGCTTCACTTGTTTCTCTGGGTTCCTGTGTGGAGCTAGTTATTTCAGTAGCCTCATGCATTGAATTTATAGAATCCAGGGAACATTGAGAAGAGCTGTCTGAAAATTGATCAGACTCTGTATACAAATAATTACGTGAAGTTGTATTAGATGAGATGGCAGAAAATGAATTTTGAACTTCAGTTGTTGATCCTGTATAGTGATCAGTATTGATTAGAGGATTCTCCTCATTTTGAGGTAGCTCATGTATTTCATCTGAGCTGGGTGCTGGCTCGGGTGTAGGTCTACTACAAAAATGTTCTATCCACTCAGGAACATTTTGTGTCGCAAGCACTTTGTTATATTGATCTAACTTGTTTTGAATTGTATTTTCATAGCTGGCAAGATCAGATTGTATCAGACGCAATTCGTCTGGATCAGTATTACTGCTAAGGAGTATGTTCCTATAAGACTCGATTGTATCCTTCACCTGTACATATTTTTGGCTAGCTACCTTTGTGGAAATGTTTAGGTCGAAGAAGTCAACTGAGTTGGTTTCTAAACAGTTGTCACATTTGTCAAGTAGTCTTGATAGGTGATTTTTGAAGACCTCTCAGGCCAATACAGATTCTCCCTAATATTGCAGGAGTAGCCATTCTGGCTGTAAATTTGAGCCTGATAGGGCTTATATAGCTACTTGTACAGCTATGGTGTCTGCTCCTTTATGTAGAGCAGGTATAATTATTGACAGCCTGATATTTTCTTGAGGCTGATTGTAATTTACCTCATTTAGAGGTTAGCTACCTACCTAATAATAAGCAACTAAGATTTGAGTGGTACCTTGGTCTCACTACAGGTGTTCCTTAGCTTAGCTCTTCAAAATCAGCCTTGGATGGGTAGTGAACTTACAGTAACACTCAAAGATGTACATAGAAATATATAATAAAATATAATTACACAATAAATGGTTAATCCCACCCATTCGGGTCAGCACTACATAAATTAATAATGCACCAGCACTGTCTAACAGTACTAGTTAGGTAATAATCCTTCCTATTAATGCAGCTAATGGAAGACTGGATTTGTACAAATCTTAGCACCGTGTCAGTCTGAAATATCCTACCTCTGTTGTGTTGGCATAATAACTACAATAAATGTGGTGCAATAATGTGTAAATAGTGCTATGTTTTTGGATTTTGTAATTTTATATAATATATACACTGGTAGAAATTATGTGTATAAGAAATTAAATGAACACAAGAGAATTAATTGTGTTTGGCAAGTATTCTACTGCCGTAAATAATATTTAACTCCTGAATGTACTTCCTAATTGTGGAATAAAATGTTATCAGGGTTAGTAATGATTAATTAGTATGGGATCAGCAATTTGTATTAGTATACTGGATCCTAAAATGTTAATGAATTCACTGACTTGAGTGAATCAGTAATTATGGATTGAATTTAGGCTATAATGGACAGTCTGCTGACAGCTGTAAATTGAAATATTTGTATAGCCCAAATAGTTAACACATAATTGGTGTTAGTGAGGAATTATTATAGAAGTTATGAGCTGTTGCTCCTGGTGACCTGAAGATTCTTACCTCAGTATGAGGTATAGATCTAAGTGTTGTGGGTAATTGACTGTGTCCCACGAGTGCTACCTTATACATAAGGTATAAGTAGCAAATAAATTGGTGTGAATTAGGCTAACCTATGTGTTACACTGATGGTAGACACAATTAATAAATGTGGTTAGTCAAAACTACTTCACACAGTGATTAGTTATTACTAATTAGTATACATCCGGTTCGAAGGACCATAATGTGGGATATCTGGGGCTTGACTCAATTATTTAATTATTTAATTTAATAACGAAGGACCACCCACTTTTGAGAAAAGAGGGAAACTAATAAAAAGTGATCATTAGAAACACAAGGAAGAACCAGTGTCTATGGATAAATATTAGAAAGAATAATCACCTAAATAAATAATGGACTGTATGGTTAATTAACTAAAGTCAGAGTTTCAAACACCTACATTGGGGGGGGTATTACTAGAACTTCATATACGTCTAGGAACTAGTGTGGTTCGTCACCAGTTCATTGTTGAGTAAAGAATATTATGACCAAATTATTATAGAATCAATAGGTAAATTCAAATAGAAAATATTAATGATTGTTAGAATTAAAGAGCAATCATCTAAGTAAACACATCAATCTCCAATTCATATGGTAAGTACTCGATATGATAATATTATGGATATGTATAATAAAATGGAGCAATTAAATGTGTACTAAAAGTCTTAGCTTTAAGACGATTTAAATGACATCGTTTGTGCTTCGTCCTCGTGATCTCAAGATCTCCACTCAGAAGCCCTTAGAGGTGAATAACACGATTGTAGTTAACGGCTCGTTGACTCCTCACATACGAGCTGTAATTTAAAGGATATTACGTAGCATTGAACTAGGCTACTTAAATCTCAATATTTATGAAAATAGAAAATAAATATTAATGCGGTACTAACATTGGATTTTTAGTCGTCTTGCTATGTAACGACAGACTACCCACGAAATATACAATCTCTAATGATGCATCAAGAAAGAAATATATACTTAGCATGAGCGCAGTGTATGCTGAAGTCTGCTGATATCGCGTCTCAGTCTCAAACTTCCACGATGTTGTACACGTGGTTGAGAGTTTGGCTTAATTCTCGACACGTTATTATTTGACCGAGCACTATGGAGCACGTGGAAGAATAATAATTCGTTATAAGCTGAGTATCAGTGTAATTCTTGCTGATAATCCCAACGTCACATGTCTCAGACTCTGACGCCACGACTTTCCTGTTCAGGTACGCACGCTCGCTGCTCACTCTGCAACACAAGCCACCGCCACACACACAATGGCGTCTCCTTCTCCCTCAACCCGCGTCCCGCATTCACCACAGAAATTATTTATCACGAATAATACTATTCCGCGCAATTGTGGTTGAAATACTTTAATAAAGACTGGGTTGTGATTCTAGGGATTTTAATATTATTGCTTTCCCGTCTTATGGTGGTAAACGAGAAAGGGAGATGATTTTAGTTTTCTCAATGGCAATAAAAACTCTCGATTTAGAATTGTTTGGGAGTTATGTTATCCATAAATAATTATCACACAGAATACTAATGATTTTAGAGAACCACATTCAATTCTCTAGTACACTGGCAATAAATGTGTTTAACTAGATATAATCTGACACAATACTGGTGCTTGATTTCGTAAGAGTTCCAGCATCCATACGCAGATATAATGGTTAGTTTATGTGAACATTACTGTTAGTAAGTTTTAGTGACTACTGTAGTTAGTATATAATAATACTGATTTACTATAATACAATAGTATTGTATTAGTGTTGGAAATTTCCAACACCACTCTCCACCACTGTCACTTACTACTCTCCACCACTGCCATACACCACTGCCACACACCACTCTCCACCACTGTCACACACCACTGTCACACACCACTCTCCACCACTGCCACACACCATTCTCAACCACTGCCACAAACCACTCTCCACCGCTGTCACACACCACTCTCCACCACTGTCACTCACCAATCTCCACCACTGCAACACACCACTCTCCACCACTGTCATTCACCACTCTCGACCACTGTCACACACCACTCTCCACTACTGTCGCACACCACTCTCCACCACTGTCACACACCACTCTCCACCACTGCCACACACCACTCTCCACCACTGTCACACACCACTCTCCACCACTGCCACTCACCACACTCCACAACTGTCACTCTCCACAAGTGCCACTCACCACTCTCCACCACTGACACACACCACTCTTCACCACTGTCACTCACCACTCTCCACCACTGTCATTCACCACTCTCCACCACTGTCACACACCACTCTCCACCACTGCCACAAACCACTCTCCACCACTGTCACACACCACTCTCCACCACTGTCACACACCACTCTCCACCACTGTCACACACCACTCTCCACCACTGTCACACACCACTCTCCACCACTGTCACATACCACTCTCCTGTAACGGGGGGGGGGGGTGAGGATCGTAAGGTAGTAGTGAATGTCAAGTAAAGCAAAGTAAAGATAGAAGGAGGAAAGAGAGGAAAGAGGAGGAGGGATGGGAGGATAGAACATGGGGGAGGGGCGAGCAGGAACTGAGGTAGAGAGAGGCGAGCGGGAATAGAAAACGGGAAGCGAACGGGAAGAGGGGAGGCAGGAGGGAGAGAATGAAGGAGGAGGAGTTGAGTGATGTAGGAGGAATAAGAAGAAAGAGGAGAATAGGCTGATTTTATTCTATCTATGATGTTATACTAAGATGTTCTGATGTTTGCTGCCACCACCTGTCATTGAATCTAACTTTACTTCCACTTAAACAATGCGACAGGAACACTGCTTAATTTAGTTATCTCTTAGCCTTAACTCTTACTTGTGGGGACATTGATTCAAAAAGAGGACTGAACAAAAGTCAAGTTTGTTATTCTACACATAGATGTTTATTACCAAATTATTTCATTATTCCAAATTCCAGCAATTGATATTTAACATTGACATTCTATTATTTAACACAATATTGACCAAATTAAAAGGGGGGGGGAGATGACCCACTCCATACACGCCCACACCTTACATGGCTAAATGGTTCAGACTCCACTAGCTCGTCACCACAAAGACACCCAATCAAGACAATGCATTACTGACACTCTTACCTCACAACTCAGACGGATGCACCCTGAGGGGTGCCTGGAGTGTCACCCGTCAGGGTGAGGAAGACTGGCTGGTCACCTCTCTCTGTAAGGCGGTCGCTAACTGAATCTCCCAGCCCTCCCCAACGTGGGGAAAGCTGTGTACTCTCTTCCTCATGCCCAAATAAGGCCCGAGAAGCAAAACTAACCCTTATAGGACCCAGGCAGGTCTTGCAGTATACAAGGCTCTCCTTGTTCAAGAGTACTAGCCAGGCCGGTCACCCTCCCTCGTACCGTGCGCCTCCTTGCCAACACACACACACACACACACACACACACACACACACACACACACACACACACACACACACACACACACACACACACACACACACACACACACACACACACACACACACACACACACACACACACACCCACAATTATAATTCACAATTATACATGAAAGAGTGCAAAATACTTGCACTGTTACATATCCCCCTATCTCCCCCAAAATGAAGCTTTTTGTAGTGGGATCCAATCAAGATTGAATCACACTCGAAAACTTCATTTAGTGGAGACATAAAATAAAAAAAAGTAAGAATAAACATGTCAACAAGGTGCATAAAAAAATAAATACAAGAAAATACATCCTAAGTAAAAGAAATAATGACAAAATCCTAGCTAAAATATTTCAGTTCAATTTTCACTGGGTCTATTTTTTAAACAAATATTTTTTTCAATACTTTTCAGCATACTAAAATGTCTTATAAAAGTCTCTGAAGATATGGCACTGGGAGACACGATTTGCAGGCAGGAATGAGGGTCGTAACAATGCTTCCCGAATCATCAGCTTCCGGATGCTGCTCCTTAAGGCGCCACAACAACGCTAGTAACCGGGGTCAGAGCCAAGAGCCTACTAGGTGCACTATACCGCTTACTCGGCAGCCCCCGTCACGTCAGGGTCAGCCCACGCCGAGCATCTACTGGCCAGCGTTTTTGGGGTCCTGGCGCGACCATTGGGGCGGCAATTTTCACTCCCAAACTACAGACCCGCGTTGCTCTTCCAGCGACGTCCTTCTGCCCACATCCCTCGACGGAGTCTTCGGTCTGTACTGTCACGCTGCCTCACACACGGCCTCAAGATGGTGTGTCTGCCAGCAAGTGGCAGCCAATGAAGGCAACCGGGCTGGTCTAGACACAGCGTCCTGGCGTGTAGTGCTCCCAACACCAAGCACCAGACTAAGTGCCAAGTGTGAGCATCTTCTTGGGCCCCGCTAGTGACCAATGACCATCACTAGGGGCCGGGCGCCAACCGTCACAGGCTGGTCGTACACGGTGGCCCATGCATCTTCTTCTTTCTTCCTTCTTTCTTCTCTCTTCTTTCTTCTTTCTTTCTTCTTTCCTCTCTTCTTTCTTCTTCCTTCTTTCTCGTTCATCCAGTGGGGTCGTCGACAGGACAACCTGGGGGTCCACTGGGGTCGCCTAAAGTTGGGAACCGGCAACAAGGGGTCCACTGGGGTCGTCTTAATAATGACAGACAACCAGAGTCCACCGTAGTCAGCTTGGGGTCCACTGGAGGTTGCCGTGCGATGATGACAGGCAACATGGGGTCCACTAGGGTTCGTTGTTGATGGACCGATGGTAATGGACCGGACTGGGGTCGTTGTTCTTCCGCAACCAGTGGTGTCATCGACAGGACAACCTGGGGACCACTGGGGTCCTGATGATAGTGGGACATCGTCATCTGGGGTCCAATTTTGGGTACCCCGGTGATATTGGGGTCTACTGAGGACAGCCTGAGAGGCGGATCCTCCATGAGTGCAGACTGGGGTCGTACTTGAGGCGTGACTGAAGGTGTCACTCTTGAAGCCTCTGTGTGGGGAACGACCCGAGGGTCGTCCCGGGGTCCGTCTGGACCTGTAGTGCCCCACCACGGGTCCACAGCTGGTCGGTGGACGTCTGCATGAGGGATGACCTTGAGAGAAAGTACTGCTCCGCCCTGGTGGTCGCGGAGGTTGTAGGTAGTCAACACTCTCCTCCTCCCCTGGGAGTCTTCAAACATAACTCCTCCACTCCAACCTGAGAAAAGAGTGTAAGAGCCACAGTATGCTGTCCAGGACCAGGTGTCAATAGTTAAATGTGCTAACACGAGCATAGTCTTCCCTAAGCCAAGTATAGTCGAGCACTGGACTGACTGATCTTTAAAACCTAACATAATGAAAATTAACTCCACAAAAGCTACACCTCCAGCTCTGAACTTCTCCCACATTTAACAACATACACAATAAATCCCTTACACTATGAAAAATCTTAGTCTGACATTTAATTTCTAGGTTGCTAATGCTAGATACTTAATCTAGGGACTATTCTAATTCAATTTAAGATTAACTCTCGTGGTGATTAAAACTACGATTGTTCCTCGGTAAGCTACGCCTGCTAATTACGTCTGACCCGCCCTTGGGGAAAAACATCCAACACTAGCAGCCGTCCTCCCTAAGACACAATTCAC
Organism: Procambarus clarkii; assembly: GCF_040958095.1. Classification (NCBI taxonomy): domain Eukaryota; kingdom Metazoa; phylum Arthropoda; class Malacostraca; order Decapoda; family Cambaridae; genus Procambarus; species Procambarus clarkii. The sequence continues at coordinate 6,032,288 of NC_091195.1, read as the reverse complement.
GACCAGAATGTTTGAGGTCAGTCTCGCTGCCAACATGACCCCCTCTATGATGATAACTCAGCTACACTCTAGGTGACGACGCACCGTCTGCGGCCTTATCGTTAAGATCTAGAACTCGAGGCAACTCCATGTACCTCAGAAATGTATCAGTAAGCTTCCTTCACTGATAATTTCCCAGACAACCTGCCGAACAGATTGCTGTACAACCTATAACTGGGTTGTACACCCCTGGAAGCTATGAAGAGAAACGAGAACTAATTTCTGTCCATCGATTTCAGAGCGAAGCGCATACCCCAAACTTTCTCTAGTTTCCCGTATGTCGCACTAATCATAACACTTAAAATACGTGTGGCTCCGAGCAACGAATCGCGAGCCCACTTAGTCCTACGCTTATTCCCTACACTTAATTATATACACTAGCATACACAGCAAGGCCAGTGTCACCAACACCGCCTCACTAGACTGCCTCATACACAAGCAGCCTCTTACAGAATGATAATCTCAAAATTACCACTGAGTTTAACAAAAAACTTATAATGATTCTTTAATTTCAATGAAAATTACTCTACATTTTAATGTATGGCACACGTTATGTTAACAAAATCGCCAAACTCGCGAATAAAATGAAAATCGCCAATATAAAAATCGGTAATATAAAAATCGCCAAATTAAAATCGCGATAATCGCCAATATTCAAGTCACTAAGTTTCTCTACTAGTAGCTGGTCCGAGCTCAAGACACGTGAGTCGAGGATAATTAATATCCTAAACCGCTGGCACCATTGTAACGGGGGGGGGGGGGGTGAGGATCGTAAGGTAGTAGTGAATGTCAAGTAAAGCAAAGTAAAGGTAGAAGGAGGAAAGAGAGGAAAGAGGAGGAGGGATGGGAGGATAGAACATGGGGGAGGGGCGAGCAGGAACTGAGGTAGAGAGAGGCGAGCGGGAATAGAAAACGGGAAGCGAACGGGAAGAGGGGAGGCAGGAGGGAGAGAATGAAGGAGGAGGAGTTGAGTGATGTAGGAGGAATAAGAAGAAAGAGGAGAATAGGCTGATTTTATTCTATCTATGATGTTATACTAAGATGTTCTGATGTTTGCTGCCACCACCTGTCATTGAATCTAACTTTACTTCCACTTAAACAATGCGACAGGAACACTGCTTAATTTAGTTATCTCTTAGCCTTAACTCTTACTTGTGGGGACATTGATTCAAAAAGAGGACTGAACAAAAGTCAAGTTTGTTATTCTACACATAGATGTTTATTACCAAATTATTTCATTATTCCAAATTCCAGCAATTGATATTTAACATTGACATTCTATTATTTAACACAATATTGACCAAATTAAAAGGGGGGGGGAGATGACCCACTCCATACACGCCCACACCATACATGGCTAAATGGTTCAGACTCCACTAGCTCGTCACCACAAAGACACCCAATCAAGACAATGCATTACTGACACTCTTACCTCACAACTCAGACGGATGCACCCTGAGGGGTGCCTGGAGTGTCACCCGTCAGGGTGAGGAAGACTGGCTGGTCACCTCTCTCTGTAAGGCGGTCGCTAACTGAATCTCCCAGCCCTCCCCAACGTGGGGAAAGCTGTGTACTCTCTTCCTCATGCCCAAATAAGGCCCGAGAAGCAAAACTAACCCTTATAGGACCCAGGCAGGTCTTGCAGTATACAAGGCTCTCCTTGTTCAAGAGTACTAGCCAGGCCGGTCACCCTCCCTCGTACCGTGCGCCTCCTTGCCAACACACACACACACACACACACACACACACACACACACACACACACACACACACACACACACACACACACACACACACACACACACACACACACACACACACACACACACACACACACACACACACACACACACACACACACACACACACACACACACACACACACACACACACACACACACACACACACACCCACAATTATACATGAAAGAGTGCAAAATACTTGCACTGTTACACTCCATCACTGCCACACACCACTGTCACACACCACTCTCCACCACTGTTACACACCGCTCTCTACCACTGTCACACACCACTCTCCACCACTGTCACACACCACTCTCCACCACTGTCACACACCACTCTCCACCACTGCCACACACCACTCTCCACCACTGACACACACCACTCTCCACCACTGTCACACACCACTCTCCACCACTGTCACACACCACTCTCCACCACCGTCACACACCACTCTCCACCACTGCCACACACCACTCTCCACCACTGCCCCACACCACTCTCCACCACTGTCACATACCACTCTCCATCACTGCCACACATCACTGTCACACACCACTCTCCACCACTGTCACACACTACTCTCCACCACTGTCACACACCACTCTCCACCACTGTCACAAACCACTCTCCACCACTGTCACATACCACTCTCCATCACTGCCACACACCACTGTCACACACCACTCTCCACCACTGTCACACACTACTCTCCACCACTGTCACACAACACTCTCCACCACTGTCACACACCACTCTCACCACTGCCCCTCACCACTCTTCATCACTGTCAAACACCACTCTCCACCACTGCCACACACCACTCTCCACCACTGTCACACACCACTCTCCACCACTGCCCCTCACCACTCTCCACCACTGTCACACACCACTCTCCACCACTCTCCACCACTGTCACACACCACTCTCCACCACTGCCACACACCACTCTCCACCACTGCCCCTCACCACTCTCCACCACTGTCACACACCACTCTCCACCACTCTCCACCACTGTCACACACCACTCTCCACCACTGCCACACACCACTCTCCACCACTGTCACACACCACTCTCCACCACTCTCCACCACTGTCACACACCACTCTCCACCACTGCCACACACCACTCTCCACCACTGCCCCTCACCACTCTCCACCACTGTCACACACCACTCTCCACCACTCTCCACCACTGTCACACACCACTCTCCACCACTGCCACACACCACTCTCCACCAGTGTCACACATCACTCTCCACCACTGTCACACACCACTGTCCACCACTGTCACACACCACTCTCCAACACTGTCACACACCACTCTCCACCACTGTCACAAACCACTCTCCACCACTGTCACATACCACTCTCCACCACTGCCACACACCACTCTCCACCACTGCCACACACCACTCTCCACCACTGTCACACACCACTCTCCACCACTGTCACACACTACTCTCCACCACTGTCACACACCACTCTCCACCACTGCCCCTCACCACTCTCCACCACTGTCACACACCACTCTCCACCACTGCCACACACCACTCTCCACGACTGCTCCTCACCACTCTCCACCACTGTCACACACCACTCTCCACCACTGTCATACACCACTCTCCACCACTGCCACACACCACTCTCCACCACTGTCACACACCACTCTCCACCACTGCCAGACACCACTCTCTACCACTGTCACACACCACTCTCCACTACTGTCACACACCACTCTCCACCACTGCCACACAACACTCTCCACCACTGTCACACACCACTCTCCACCACTGTCATACACCACTCTCCACCACTGCCACACACCACTCTCCACCTCTGTCACACACCACTCTCCACCACTGTCACACACCACTCTCTACCACTGCCACACACCACTCTCCACCACTGCCACACACCACTCTTCACCACTGTTACACACCACTCTCCAACACTGTCACACACCACTCTCCACCACTGTCACACACCACTCTCCACCACTGTCACACACCACTCTCCTTCACTGTCACACACCACTCTCCACCACTGCCACACACCACTCTCCACCAGTGTCACACATCACTCTCCACCACTGTCACACACCACTGTCCACCACTGTCACACACCACTCTCCAACACTGTCACACACCACTCTCCACCACTGTCACAAACCACTCTCCACCACTGTCACATACCACTCTCCACCACTGCCACACACAACTGTCACACACCACTCTCCACCACTGCCACACACCACTCTCCACCACTGTCACACACCACTCTCCACCACTGTCTCACACTACTCTCTACCACTGTCACACACCACTCTCCACCACTGTCACACACCACTCTCCACCACTGTCACACACCACTCTCCTCCACTGCCACACACCACTCTCCACCACTGTCACACACCACTCTCCACCACTGTCACACACCACTCTCCAACACTGTCACACACCACTCTCCACCACTGTCACAAACCACTCTCCACCACTGTCACATACCACTCTCCATCACTGCCACACACCACTGTCACACACCACTCTCCACCACTGTCACACACTACTCTCCACCACTGTCACACACCACTCTCCACCACTGTCACACACTACTCTCCACCACTGTCACACACCACTCTCCACCACTTTCACACACAACCCTCCACCACTGTCACACACCATTCTCCACCACTGCCACACACCACTCTCCACCACTGTCACACAACACTCTCCACCACTGCCACTCAACACTCTCCACCACTGTCACATACCACTCTCCACCACTGTCACACACCACTCTCCACCACTGCCACACACCACTCTCCATCACTGCTACACAACACTCTCCAACACTGTCACACACCACTCTCCACCACTGTCACAAACCACTCTCCACCACTGTCACATACCACTCTCCACCACTGCCACACACCACTGTCACACACCACTCTCCACCACTGCCACACATCACTCTCCACCACTGTCACACACCACTCTCCACCACTGTCACACACCACTCTCCACCACTGTCACACACCACTCTCCACCACTGTCACACACCACTCTCCACCACCGTCACACACCACTCTCCACCACTGCCACACACCACTCTCCACCACTGCCACACACCTCTCTTCACCACTGTCACACACCACTCTCCACCACTGTCACACACCACTCTCCACCACTGCCACACACCACTCTTCACCACTGTTACACACCACTCTCCAACACTGTCACACACCACTCTCCACCACTGTCACACACCACTCTCCACCACTGTCACACACCACTCTCCTTCACTGTCACACACCACTCTCCACCACTGCCACACACCACTCTCCACCAGTGTCACACATCACTCTCCACCACTGTCACACACCACTGTCCACCACTGTCACACACCACTCTCCAACACTGTCACACACCACTCTCCACCACTGTCACAAACCACTCTCCACCACTGTCACATACCACTCTCCACCACTGCCACACACAACTGTCACACACCACTCTCCACCACTGCCACACACCACTCTCCACCACTGTCACACACCACTCTCCACCACTGTCACACACTACTCTCTACCACTGTCACACACCACTCTCCACCACTGTCACACACCACTCTCCACCACTGTCACACACCACTCTCCTCTACTGCCACACACCACTCTCCACCACTGTCACACACCACTCTCCACCACTGTCACACACCACTCTCCAACACTGTCACACACCACTCTCCACCACTGTCACAAACCACTCTCCACCACTGTCACATACCACTCTCCATCACTGCCACACACCACTGTCACACACCACTCTCCACCACTGTCACACACTACTCTCCACCACTGTCACACACCACTCTCCACCACTGTCACACACTACTCTCCACCACTGTCACACACCACTCTCCACCACTTTCACACACAACTCTCCACCACTGTCACACACCATTCTCCACCACTGCCACACACCACTCTCCACCACTGTCACACAACACTCTCCACCACTGCCACTCAACACTCTCCACCACTGTCACATACCACTCTCCACCACTGTCACACACCACTCTCCACCACTGCCACACACCACTCTCCATCACTGCTACACAACACTCTCCAACACTGTCACACACCACTCTCCACCACTGTCACAAACCACTCTCCACCACTGTCACATACCACTCTCCACCACTGCCACACACCACTGTCACACACCACTCTCCACCACTGCCACACATCACTCTCCACCACTGTCACACACCACTCTCCACCACTGTCACACACCACTCTCCACCACTGTCACACACCACTCTCCACCACTGTCACACACCACTCTCCACCACCGTCACACACCACTCTCCACCACTGTCACAAACCACTCTCCACCACTGTCACATACCACTCTCCATCACTGCCACACACCACTGTCACACACCACTCTCCACCACTGTCACACACTACTCTCCACCACTGTCACACACCACTCTCCACCACTGTCACACACTACTCTCCATCACTGTCACACACCACTCTCCACCACTTTCACACACAACTCTCCACCACTGTCACACACCATTCTCCACCACTGCCACACACCACTCTCCACCACTGTCACACAACACTCTCCACCACTGCCACTCAACACTCTCCACCACTGTCACATACCACTCTCCACCACTGTCACACACCACTCTCCACCACTGCCACACACCACTCTCCATCACTGCTACACAACACTTTCCAACACTGTCACACACCACTCTCCACCACTGTCACAAACCACTCTCCACCACTGTCACATACCACTCTCCACCACTGCCACACACCACTGTCACACACCACTCTCCACCACTGCCACACATCACTCTCCACCACTGTCACACACCACTCTCCACCACTGTCACACACCACTCTCCACCACTGTCACACACCACTCTCCACCACTGTCACACACCACTCTCCACCACCGTCACACACCACTCTCCACCACTGCCACACACCACTCTCCACCACTGCCACACACCTCTCTTCACCACTGTCACACACCACTCTCCACCACTGTCACACACCACTCTCCACCACTGCCACACACCACTCTCCACCACTGCCACACACCACTTTCCACCACGGTCACACACCGCTCTCCACCACTGTCACACACCACTCTCCACCACTGTCACACACCACTCTCCACCACTGTCACACACCACTCTCCTCCACTGTCACACACCACTCTCCACCACTGTCACACACCACTCTCCACCACTGCCACACACCACTCTCCACCGCTGCCACACACCACTCTCTACCACTGTCACACACCACTCTTTACCACTGTCACACACCACTCTCCACCACTGCCACACACCACTCTAGTACCACTGCCACACACCACTCTCCACCACTGCCACACACCTCTCTTCACCACTGTCACACACCACTCTCCACCACTGTCACACACCACTCTCCACCACTGCCACACACCACTCTCCACCACTGCCACACACCACTTTCCACCACGGTCACACACCGCTCTCCACCACTGTCACACACCACTCTCCACCACTGTCACACACCACTCTCCACCACTGTCAGACACCACTCTCCTCCACTGTCACACACCACTCTCCACCACTGTCACACACCACTCTCCACCACTGCCACACACCACTCTCCACCGCTGCCACACACCACTCTCTACCACTGTCACACACCACTCTCTACCACTGTCACACACCACTCTCCACCACTGCCACACACCACTCTAGTACCACTGTCACACACACCACTCTCCACCACTGGCACACACCACTCTCCACCACTGCCACACACCACTCTCCACCACTGCCACACACCACTCTCTACCACTGTCACACACACCACTCTCTACCACTGTCACACACACCGCTCGCCACCACTGCCACACACCACTCTCCACCACTGTCACACACCACTCTCCACCACTGTCACACACCACTCTCCACCACTGTCACACACTACTCTCCACCACTGGCACACACCACTCTCCACCACTGTCACACACCACTCTCCACCACTGTCACACACCACTCTCCACCACCGTCACACACCACTCTCCACCACTGCCACACACCACTCTCCACCACTGCCACACACCTCTCTTCACCACTGTCACACACCACTCTCCACCACTGTCACACACCACTCTCCACCACTGCCACACACCACTCTCCACCACTGCCACACACCACTTTCCACCACGGTCACACACCGCTCTCCACCACTGTCACACACCACTCTCCACCACTGTCACACACCACTCTCCACCACTGTCACACACCACTCTCCACCACTGTCACACACCACTCTCCTCCACTGTCACACACTACTCTCCACCACTGGCACACACCACTCTCCACCACTGTCACACACCACTCTCCACCACTGTCACACACCACTCTCCACCACTGTCACACACCACTGTCACACACCACTCTCCACCACTGTCACACACCACTCTCCACCACTGTCACACACCACTCTCCACCACTGTCACACACCACTCTCCACCACTGTCACACACCACTCTCCACCACAGTCACACAACACCTCCACCACTGTCACACACCACTCTCCACCACTGCCACACACCACTCTCCACCACTGTCACACACCACTCTCCACCACTGTCACACACCACTCTCCACCACTGTCACACACCACTCTCCACCACTGCCACACACCACTGTCACACACCACTCTCCACCACTGTCACACACCACTCTCCACCACTGGCACACACCACTCTCCACCACTGTCACACACCACTCTCCACCACTGTCACACACCACTCTCCACCACTACAACACACCACTCTCCACCACTGTCACACACCACTCTCCACCACTGTCACACACCACTCTCCACCACTGTAACACACCACTCTCCACCACTGTCACACACCACTCTCCACCACTGTCATACACCACTCTCCACCACTGTTACACACCACTCTCCACCACTGTCACACACCACTCTCCACCACTGTCACACACCACTCTCCACCACTGTCACACACCACTCTCCACCACTGTCACACACCTTTCTCCACCACTGTCACACACCACTCTCCACCACTGTCACACACCACTCTCCACCACTGTCACACACCACTCTCCACCACTGTCACACACCACTCTCCACCACTGTCACACACCACTCTCCACCACTGTCACACACCACTCTCCACCACTGTCACACACCACTCTCTACCATTGTCACACACACCACTCTCTACCACTGTCACACACACCACTCGCCACCACTGCCACACACCACTCTCCACCACTGTCACACACCACTCTCCACCACTGTCACACACCACTCTCCACCACTGTCACACACTACTCTCCACCACTGGCACACACCACTCTCCACCACTGTCACACACCACTCTCCACCACTGTCACACACCACTCTCCACCACTGTCACACACCACTGTCACACACCACTCTCCACCACTGTCACATACCACTCTCCACCACTGTCACACACCACTCTCCACCACTGTCACACACCACTCTCCACCACTGTCACACACCACTCTCCACCACAGTCACACAACACCTCCACCACTGTCACACACCACTCTCCACCACTGCCACACACCACTCTCCACCACTGTCACACACCACTCTCCACCACTGTCACACACCACTCTCCACCACTGTCACACACCACTCTCCACCACTGCCACACACCACTCTCCACCACTGTCACACACCACTCTCCACCACTGTCACACACCACTCTCCACCACTGGCACACACCACTCTCCACCACTGTCACACACCACTCTCCACCACTGTCACACACCACTCTCCACCACTGCCACACACCACTCTCCACCACTGTCACACACCACTCTCCACCACTGTCACACACCACTCTCCACCACTGTAACACACCACTCTCCACCACTGTCACACACCACTCTCCACCACTGTCATACACCACTCTCCACCACTGTTACACACCACTCTCCACCACTGTCACACACCACTCTCCACCACTGTCACACACCACTCTCCACCACTGTCACACACCACTCTCCACCACTGTCGCACACCTCTCTCCACCACTGTCACACACCACTCTCCACCACTGTCACACACCACTCTCCACCACTGTCACACACCACTCTCCACCACTGTCACACACCACTCTCCACCACTGTCACACACCACTCTCCACCACTGTCACACACCACTCTCCACCACTGTCACACACCACTCTCTACCACTGTCACACAACACTCTCCACCACTGCCACACACCACTCTCCACCACTGTCACACACAACTCTCCACCGCTGTCAGACACCACTGTCACACACCACTCTCCACCACTGCCACACACCACTCTCCACCACTGTCACACAACACTCTCCACCACTGCCACTCAACACTCTCCACCACTGTCACATACCACTCTCCACCACTGTCACACACCACTCTCCACCACTGCCACACACCACTCTCCATCACTGCTACACAACACTTTCCAACACTGTCACACACCACTCTCCACCACTGTCACAAACCACTCTCCACCACTGTCACATACCACTCTCCACCACTGCCACACACCACTGTCACACACCACTCTCCACCACTGCCACACATCACTCTCCACCACTGTCACACACCACTCTCCACCACTGTCACACACCACTCTCCACCACTGTCACACACCACTCTCCACCACTGTCACACACCACTCTCCACCACCGTCACACACCACTCTCCACCACTGCCACACACCACTCTCCACCACTGCCACACACCTCTCTTCACCACTGTCACACACCACTCTCCACCACTGTCACACACCACTCTCCACCACTGCCACACACCACTCTCCACCACTGCCACACACCACTTTCCACCACGGTCACACACCGCTCTCCACCACTGTCACACACCACTCTCCACCACTGTCACACACCACTCTCCACCACTGTCACACACCACTCTCCTCCACTGTCACACACCACTCTCCACCACTGTCACACACCACTCTCCACCACTGCCACACACCACTCTCCACCGCTGCCACACACCACTCTCTACCACTGTCACACACCACTCTTTACCACTGTCACACACCACTCTCCACCACTGCCACACACCACTCTAGTACCACTGCCACACACCACTCTCCACCACTGCCACACACCTCTCTTCACCACTGTCACACACCACTCTCCACCACTGTCACACACCACTCTCCACCACTGCCACACACCACTCTCCACCACTGCCACACACCACTTTCCACCACGGTCACACACCGCTCTCCACCACTGTCACACACCACTCTCCACCACTGTCACACACCACTCTCCACCACTGTCACACACCACTCTCCTCCACTGTCACACACCACTCTCCACCACTGTCACACACCACTCTCCACCACTGCCACACACCACTCTCCACCGCTGCCACACACCACTCTCTACCACTGTCACACACCACTCTCTACCACTGTCACACACCACTCTCCACCACTGCCACACACCACTCTAGTACCACTGTCACACACACCACTCTCCACCACTGGCACACACCACTCTCCACCACTGCCACACACCACTCTCCACCACTGCCACACACCACTCTCTACCATTGTCACACACACCACTCTCTACCACTGTCACACACACCACTCGCCACCACTGCCACACACCACTCTCCACCACTGTCACACACCACTCTCCACCACTGTCACACACCACTCTCCACCACTGTCACACACTACTCTCCACCACTGGCACACACCACTCTCCACCACTGTCACACACCACTCTCCACCACTGTCACACACCACTCTCCACCACCGTCACACACCACTCTCCACCACTGCCACACACCACTCTCCACCACTGCCACACACCTCTCTTCACCACTGTCACACACCACTCTCCACCACTGTCACACACCACTCTCCACCACTGCCACACACCACTCTCCACCACTGCCACACACCACTTTCCACCACGGTCACACACCGCTCTCCACCACTGTCACACACCACTCTCCACCACTGTCACACACCACTCTCCACCACTGTCACACACCACTCTCCACCACTGTCACACACCACTCTCCTCCACTGTCACACACTACTCTCCACCACTGGCACACACCACTCTCCACCACTGTCACACACCACTCTCCACCACTGTCACACACCACTCTCCACCACTGTCACACACCACTGTCACACACCACTCTCCACCACTGTCACACACCACTCTCCACCACTGTCACACACCACTCTCCACCACTGTCACACACCACTCTCCACCACTGTCACACACCACTCTCCACCACAGTCACACAACACCTCCACCACTGTCACACACCACTCTCCACCACTGCCACACACCACTCTCCACCACTGTCACACACCACTCTCCACCACTGTCACACACCACTCTCCACCACTGTCACACACCACTCTCCACCACTGCCACACACCACTCTCCACCACTGTCACACACCACTCTCCACCACTGTCACACACCACTCTCCACCACTGGCACACACCACTCTCCACCACTGTCACACACCACTCTCCACCACTGTCACACACCACTCTCCACCACTACAACACACCACTCTCCACCACTGTCACACACCACTCTCCACCACTGTCACACACCACTCTCCACCACTGTAACACACCACTCTCCACCACTGTCACACACCACTCTCCACCACTGTCATACACCACTCTCCACCACTGTTACACACCACTCTCCACCACTGTCACACACCACTCTCCACCACTGTCACACACCACTCTCCACCACTGCCACACACCACTCTCCACCACTGTCACACACCACTCTCCACCACTGTCACACACCACTCTCCACCACTGTCACACACTACTCTCCACCACTGTCACACACCACTCTCCACCACTGTCACACACCACTCTCTACCATTGTCACACACACCACTCTCTACCACTGTCACACACACCACTCGCCACCACTGCCACACACCACTCTCCACCACTGTCACACACCACTCTCCACCACTGTCACACACCACTCTCCACCACTGTCACACACTACTCTCCACCACTGGCACACACCACTCTCCACCACTGTCACACACCACTCTCCACCACTGTCACACACCACTCTCCACCACTGTCACACACCACTGTCACACACCACTCTCCACCACTGTCACATACCACTCTCCACCACTGTCACACACCACTCTCCACCACTGTCACACACCACTCTCCACCACTGTCACACACCACTCTCCACCACAGTCACACAACACCTCCACCACTGTCACACACCACTCTCCACCACTGCCACACACCACTCTCCACCACTGTCACACACCACTCTCCACCACTGTCACACACCACTCTCCACCACTGTCACACACCACTCTCCACCACTGCCACACACCACTCTCCACCACTGTCACACACCACTCTCCACCACTGTCACACACCACTCTCCACCACTGGCACACACCACTCTCCACCACTGTCACACACCACTCTCCACCACTGTCACACACCACTCTCCACCACTGCCACACACCACTCTCCACCACTGTCACACACCACTCTCCACCACTGTCACACACCACTCTCCACCACTGTAACACACCACTCTCCACCACTGTCACACACCACTCTCCACCACTGTCATACACCACTCTCCACCACTGTTACACACCACTCTCCACCACTGTCACACACCACTCTCCACCACTGTCACACACCACTCTCCACCACTGTCACACACCACTCTCCACCACTGTCGCACACCTCTCTCCACCACTGTCACACACCACTCTCCACCACTGTCACACACCACTCTCCACCACTGTCACACACCACTCTCCACCACTGTCACACACCACTCTCCACCACTGTCACACACCACTCTCCACCACTGTCACACACCACTCTCCACCACTGTCACACACCACTCTCTACCACTGTCACACAACACTCTCCACCACTGCCACACACCACTCTCCACCACTGTCACACACAACTCTCCACCGCTGTCAGACACCACTGTCACACACCACTCTCCACCACTGCCACACACCACTCTCCACCACTGTCACACAACACTCTCCACCACTGCCACTCAACACTCTCCACCACTGTCACATACCACTCTCCACCACTGTCACACACCACTCTCCACCACTGCCACACACCACTCTCCATCACTGCTACACAACACTTTCCAACACTGTCACACACCACTCTCCACCACTGTCACAAACCACTCTCCACCACTGTCACATACCACTCTCCACCACTGCCACACACCACTGTCACACACCACTCTCCACCACTGCCACACATCACTCTCCACCACTGTCACACACCACTCTCCACCACTGTCACACACCACTCTCCACCACTGTCACACACCACTCTCCACCACTGTCACACACCACTCTCCACCACCGTCACACACCACTCTCCACCACTGCCACACACCACTCTCCACCACTGCCACACACCTCTCTTCACCACTGTCACACACCACTCTCCACCACTGTCACACACCACTCTCCACCACTGCCACACACCACTCTCCACCACTGCCACACACCACTTTCCACCACGGTCACACACCGCTCTCCACCACTGTCACACACCACTCTCCACCACTGTCACACACCACTCTCCACCACTGTCACACACCACTCTCCTCCACTGTCACACACCACTCTCCACCACTGTCACACACCACTCTCCACCACTGCCACACACCACTCTCCACCGCTGCCACACACCACTCTCTACCACTGTCACACACCACTCTTTACCACTGTCACACACCACTCTCCACCACTGCCACACACCACTCTAGTACCACTGCCACACACCACTCTCCACCACTGCCACACACCTCTCTTCACCACTGTCACACACCACTCTCCACCACTGTCACACACCACTCTCCACCACTGCCACACACCACTCTCCACCACTGCCACACACCACTTTCCACCACGGTCACACACCGCTCTCCACCACTGTCACACACCACTCTCCACCACTGTCACACACCACTCTCCACCACTGTCACACACCACTCTCCTCCACTGTCACACACCACTCTCCACCACTGTCACACACCACTCTCCACCACTGCCACACACCACTCTCCACCGCTGCCACACACCACTCTCTACCACTGTCACACACCACTCTCTACCACTGTCACACACCACTCTCCACCACTGCCACACACCACTCTAGTACCACTGTCACACACACCACTCTCCACCACTGGCACACACCACTCTCCACCACTGCTACACACCACTCTCCACCACTGCCACACACCACTCTCTACCATTGTCACACACACCACTCTCTACCAATGTCACACACACCACTCGCCACCACTGCCACACACCACTCTCCACCACTGTCACACACCACTCTCCACCACTGTCACACACCACTCTCCACCACTGTCACACACTACTCTCCACCACTGGCACACACCACTCTCCACCACTGTCACACACCACTCTCCACCACTGTCACACACCACTCTCCACCACCGTCACACACCACTCTCCACCACTGCCACACACCACTCTCCACCACTGCCACACACCTCTCTTCACCACTGTCACACACCACTCTCCACCACTGTCACACACCACTCTCCACCACTGCCACACACCACTCTCCACCACTGCCACACACCACTTTCCACCACGGTCACACACCGCTCTCCACCACTGTCACACACCACTCTCCACCACTGTCACACACCACTCTCCACCACTGTCACACACCACTCTCCTCCACTGTCACACACCACTCTCCACCACTGTCACACACCACTCTCCACCACTGTCACACACCACTCTCCACCACTGTCACACACCACTCTCCACCACTGCCACACACCACTCTCCACCGCTGCCACACACCACTCTCTACCACTGTCACACACCACTCTCTACCACTGTCACACACCACTCTCCACCACTGCCACACACCACTCTAGTACCACTGTCACACACACCACTCTCCACCACTGGCACACACCACTCTCCACCACTGCCACACACCACTCTCCACCACTGCCACACACCACTCTCTACCATTGTCACACACACCACTCTCTACCACTGTCACACACACCACTCGCCACCACTGCCACACACCACTCTCCACCACTGTCACACACCACTCTCCACCACTGTCACACACCACTCTCCACCACTGTCACACACTACTCTCCACCACTGGCACACACCACTCTCCACCACTGTCACACACCACTCTCCACCACTGTCACACACCACTCTCCACCACTGTCACACACCACTGTCACACACCACTCTCCACCACTGTCACACACCACTCTCCACCACTGTCACACACCACTCTCCACCACTGTCACACACCACTCTCCACCACTGTCACACACCACTCTCCACCACAGTCACACAACACCTCCACCACTGTCACACACCACTCTCCACCACTGCCACACACCACTCTCCACCACTGTCACACACCACTCTCCACCACTGTCACACACCACTCTCCACCACTGTCACACACCACTCTCCACCACTGCCACACACCACTCTCCACCACTGTCACACACCACTCTCCACCACTGTCACACACCACTCTCCACCACTGGCACACACCACTCTCCACCACTGTCACACACCACTCTCCACCACTGTCACACACCACTCTCCACCACTACAACACACCACTCTCCACCACTGTCACACACCACTCTCCACCACTGTCACACACCACTCTCCACCACTGTAACACACCACTCTCCACCACTGTCACACACCACTCTCCACCACTGTCATACACCACTCTCCACCACTGTTACACACCACTCTCCACCACTGTCACACACCACTCTCCACCACTGTCACACACCACTCTCCACCACTGTCACACACCACTCTCCACCACTGTCACACACCTTTCTCCACCACTGTCACACACCACTCTCCACCACTGTCACACACCACTCTCCACCACTGTCACACACCACTCTCCACCACTGTCACACACCACTCTCCACCACTGTCACACACCACTCTCCACCACTGTCACACACCACTCTCCACCACTGTCACACACCACTCTCTACCATTGTCACACACACCACTCTCTACCACTGTCACACAACACTCTCCACCACTGCCACACACCACTCTCCACCACTGTCACACACAACTCTCCACCGCTGTCAGACACCACTGTCACACACCACTCTCCACCACTGCCACACACCACTCTCCACCACTGTCACACAACACTCTCCACCACTGCCACTCAACACTCTCCACCACTGTCACATACCACTCTCCACCACTGTCACACACCACTCTCCACCACTGCCACACACCACTCTCCATCACTGCTACACAACACTTTCCAACACTGTCACACACCACTCTCCACCACTGTCACAAACCACTCTCCACCACTGTCACATACCACTCTCCACCACTGCCACACACCACTGTCACACACCACTCTCCACCACTGCCACACATCACTCTCCACCACTGTCACACACCACTCTCCACCACTGTCACACACCACTCTCCACCACTGTCACACACCACTCTCCACCACTGTCACACACCACTCTCCACCACCGTCACACACCACTCTCCACCACTGCCACACACCACTCTCCACCACTGCCACACACCTCTCTTCACCACTGTCACACACCACTCTCCACCACTGTCACACACCACTCTCCACCACTGCCACACACCACTCTCCACCACTGCCACACACCACTTTCCACCACGGTCACACACCGCTCTCCACCACTGTCACACACCACTCTCCACCACTGTCACACACCACTCTCCACCACTGTCACACACCACTCTCCTCCACTGTCACACACCACTCTCCACCACTGTCACACACCACTCTCCACCACTGCCACACACCACTCTCCACCGCTGCCACACACCACTCTCTACCACTGTCACACACCACTCTTTACCACTGTCACACACCACTCTCCACCACTGCCACACACCACTCTAGTACCACTGCCACACACCACTCTCCACCACTGCCACACACCTCTCTTCACCACTGTCACACACCACTCTCCACCACTGTCACACACCACTCTCCACCACTGCCACACACCACTCTCCACCACTGCCACACACCACTTTCCACCACGGTCACACACCGCTCTCCACCACTGTCACACACCACTCTCCACCACTGTCACACACCACTCTCCACCACTGTCACACACCACTCTCCTCCACTGTCACACACCACTCTCCACCACTGTCACACACCACTCTCCACCACTGCCACACACCACTCTCCACCGCTGCCACACACCACTCTCTACCACTGTCACACACCACTCTCTACCACTGTCACACACCACTCTCCACCACTGCCACACACCACTCTAGTACCACTGTCACACACACCACTCTCCACCACTGGCACACACCACTCTCCACCACTGCTACACACCACTCTCCACCACTGCCACACACCACTCTCTACCATTGTCACACACACCACTCTCTACCAATGTCACACACACCACTCGCCACCACTGCCACACACCACTCTCCACCACTGTCACACACCACTCTCCACCACTGTCACACACCACTCTCCACCACTGTCACACACTACTCTCCACCACTGGCACACACCACTCTCCACCACTGTCACACACCACTCTCCACCACTGTCACACACCACTCTCCACCACCGTCACACACCACTCTCCACCACTGCCACACACCACTCTCCACCACTGCCACACACCTCTCTTCACCACTGTCACACACCACTCTCCACCACTGTCACACACCACTCTCCACCACTGCCACACACCACTCTCCACCACTGCCACACACCACTTTCCACCACGGTCACACACCGCTCTCCACCACTGTCACACACCACTCTCCACCACTGTCACACACCACTCTCCACCACTGTCACACACCACTCTCCTCCACTGTCACACACCACTCTCCACCACTGTCACACACCACTCTCCACCACTGTCACACACCACTCTCCACCACTGTCACACACCACTCTCCACCACTGCCACACACCACTCTCCACCGCTGCCACACACCACTCTCTACCACTGTCACACACCACTCTCTACCACTGTCACACACCACTCTCCACCACTGCCACACACCACTCTAGTACCACTGTCACACACACCACTCTCCACCACTGGCACACACCACTCTCCACCACTGCCACACACCACTCTCCACCACTGCCACACACCACTCTCTACCATTGTCACACACACCACTCTCTACCACTGTCACACACACCACTCGCCACCACTGCCACACACCACTCTCCACCACTGTCACACACCACTCTCCACCACTGTCACACACCACTCTCCACCACTGTCACACACTACTCTCCACCACTGGCACACACCACTCTCCACCACTGTCACACACCACTCTCCACCACTGTCACACACCACTCTCCACCACTGTCACACACCACTGTCACACACCACTCTCCACCACTGTCACACACCACTCTCCACCACTGTCACACACCACTCTCCACCACTGTCACACACCACTCTCCACCACTGTCACACACCACTCTCCACCACAGTCACACAACACCTCCACCACTGTCACACACCACTCTCCACCACTGCCACACACCACTCTCCACCACTGTCACACACCACTCTCCACCACTGTCACACACCACTCTCCACCACTGTCACACACCACTCTCCACCACTGCCACACACCACTCTCCACCACTGTCACACACCACTCTCCACCACTGTCACACACCACTCTCCACCACTGGCACACACCACTCTCCACCACTGTCACACACCACTCTCCACCACTGTCACACACCACTCTCCACCACTACAACACACCACTCTCCACCACTGTCACACACCACTCTCCACCACTGTCACACACCACTCTCCACCACTGTAACACACCACTCTCCACCACTGTCACACACCACTCTCCACCACTGTCATACACCACTCTCCACCACTGTTACACACCACTCTCCACCACTGTCACACACCACTCTCCACCACTGTCACACACCACTCTCCACCACTGTCACACACCACTCTCCACCACTGTCACACACCTTTCTCCACCACTGTCACACACCACTCTCCACCACTGTCACACACCACTCTCCACCACTGTCACACACCACTCTCCACCACTGTCACACACCACTCTCCACCACTGTCACACACCACTCTCCACCACTGTCACACACCACTCTCCACCACTGTCACACACCACTCTCTACCATTGTCACACACACCACTCTCTACCACTGTCACACACACCACTCGCCACCACTGCCACACACCACTCTCCACCACTGTCACACACCACTCTCCACCACTGTCACACACCACTCTCCACCACTGTCACACACTACTCTCCACCACTGGCACACACCACTCTCCACCACTGTCACACACCACTCTCCACCACTGTCACACACCACTCTCCACCACTGTCACACACCACTGTCACACACCACTCTCCACCACTGTCACATACCACTCTCCACCACTGTCACACACCACTCTCCACCACTGTCACACACCACTCTCCACCACTGTCACACACCACTCTCCACCACAGTCACACAACACCTCCACCACTGTCACACACCACTCTCCACCACTGCCACACACCACTCTCCACCACTGTCACACACCACTCTCCACCACTGTCACACACCACTCTCCACCACTGTCACACACCACTCTCCACCACTGCCACACACCACTCTCCACCACTGTCACACACCACTCTCCACCACTGTCACACACCACTCTCCACCACTGGCACACACCACTCTCCACCACTGTCACACACCACTCTCCACCACTGTCACACACCACTCTCCACCACTGCCACACACCACTCTCCACCACTGTCACACACCACTCTCCACCACTGTCACACACCACTCTCCACCACTGTAACACACCACTCTCCACCACTGTCACACACCACTCTCCACCACTGTCATACACCACTCTCCACCACTGTTACACACCACTCTCCACCACTGTCACACACCACTCTCCACCACTGTCACACACCACTCTCCACCACTGTCACACACCACTCTCCACCACTGTCGCACACCTCTCTCCACCACTGTCACACACCACTCTCCACCACTGTCACACACCACTCTCCACCACTGTCACACACCACTCTCCACCACTGTCACACACCACTCTCCACCACTGTCACACACCACTCTCCACCACTGTCACACACCACTCTCCACCACTGTCACACACCACTCTCTACCACTGTCACACAACACTCTCCACCACTGCCACACACCACTCTCCACCACTGTCACACACAACTCTCCACCGCTGTCAGACACCACTGTCACACACCACTCTCCACCACTGTCACACACCACTCTCCACCACTGTCACACACCACTCTCCACCACTGTCACACACCACTCTCCACCACTGTCACACACCACTCTCCACCACAGTCACACAACACCTCCACCACTGTCACACACCACTCTCCACCACTGCCACACACCACTCTCCACCACTGTCACACACCACTCTCCACCACTGTCACACACCACTCTCCACCACTGGCACACACCACTCTCCACCACTGTCACACACCACTCTCCACCACTGTCACACACCACTCTCCACCACTGCCACACACCACTCTCCGCCACTGTCACACACCACTCTCCACCACTGTCACACACCACTCTCCACCACTGTAACACACCACTCTCCACCACTGTCACACACCACTCTCCACCACTGTCATACACCACTCTCCACCACTGTTACACACCACTCTCCACCACTGTCACACACCACTCTCCACCACTGTCACACACCACTCTCCACCACTGTCACACACCACTCTCCACCACTGTCACACACCTTTCTCCACCACTGTCACACACCACTCTCCACCACTGTCACACACCACTCTCCACCACTGTCACACACCACTCTCCACCACTGTCACACACCACTCTCCACCACTGTCACACACCACTCTCCACCACTGTCACACACCACTCTCCACCACAGTCACACAACACCTCCACCACTGTCACACACCACTCTCCACCACTGCCACACACCACTCTCCACCACTGTCACACACCACTCTCCACCACTGTCACACACCACTCTCCACCACTGTCACACACCACTCTCCACCACTGCCACACACCACTCTCCACCACTGTCACACACCACTCTCCACCACTGTCACACACCACTCTCCACCACAGGCACACACCACTCTCCACCACTGTCACACACCACTCTCCACCACTGTCACACACCACTCTCCACCACTGCCACACACCACTCTCCACCACTGTCACACACAACTCTCCACCACTGTCACACACCACTCTCCACCACTGTAACACACCACTCTCCACCACTGTCACACACCACTCTCCACCACTGTCATACACCACTCTCCACCACTGTTACACACCACTCTCCACCACTGTCACACACCACTCTCCACCACTGTCACACACCACTCTCCACCACTGTCACACACCACTCTCCACCACTGTCACACACCTCTCTCCACCACTGTCACACACCACTCTCCACCACTGTCACACACCACTCTCCACCACTGTCACACACCACTCTCCACCACTGTCACACACCACTCTCCACCACTGTCACACACCACTCTCCACCACTGTCACACACCACTCACCACCACTGTCACACACCACTCTCTACCACTGTCACACAACACTCTCCACCACTGCCACACACCACTCTCCACCACTGTCACACACAACTCTCCACCACTGACACACACCACTCTCCACCACTGCCACACAACACTCTCCAACACTGTCACACACCACTCTCCACCACTGTCACAAACCACTCTCCACCACTGTCACATACCACTCTCCACCACTGCCACACACCACTGTCACACACAACTCTCCACCACTGCCACACACCACTCTCCACCACTGTCACACACCACTCTCCACCACTACAACACACCACTCTCCACCACTGTCACACACCACTCTCCACCACTGTCACACACCACTCTCCACCACTGTAACACACCACTCTCCACCACTGTCACACACCACTCTCCACCACTGTCATACACCACTCTCCACCACTGTTACACACCACTCTCCACCACTGTCACACACCACTCTCCACCACTGTCACACACCACTCTCCACCACTGTCACACACCACTCTCCACCACTGTCACACACCTTTCTCCACCACTGTCACACACCACTCTCCACCACTGTCACACACCACTCTCCACCACTGTCACACACCACTCTCCACCACTGTCACACACCACTCTCCACCACTGTCACACACCACTCTCCACCACTGTCACACACCACTCTCCACCACTGTCACACACCACTCTCTACCATTGTCACACACACCACTCTCTACCACTGTCACACACACCACTCGCCACCACTGCCACACACCACTCTCCACCACTGTCACACACCACTCTCCACCACTGTCACACACCACTCTCCACCACTGTCACACACTACTCTCCACCACTGGCACACACCACTCTCCACCACTGTCACACACCACTCTCCACCACTGTCACACACCACTCTCCACCACTGTCACACACCACTGTCACACACCACTCTCCACCACTGTCACATACCACTCTCCACCACTGTCACACACCACTCTCCACCACTGTCACACACCACTCTCCACCACTGTCACACACCACTCTCCACCACAGTCACACAACACCTCCACCACTGTCACACACCACTCTCCACCACTGCCACACACCACTCTCCACCACTGTCACACACCACTCTCCACCACTGTCACACACCACTCTCCACCACTGTCACACACCACTCTCCACCACTGCCACACACCACTCTCCACCACTGTCACACACCACTCTCCACCACTGTCACACACCACTCTCCACCACTGGCACACACCACTCTCCACCACTGTCACACACCACTCTCCACCACTGTCACACACCACTCTCCACCACTGCCACACACCACTCTCCACCACTGTCACACACCACTCTCCACCACTGTCACACACCACTCTCCACCACTGTAACACACCACTCTCCACCACTGTCACACACCACTCTCCACCACTGTCATACACCACTCTCCACCACTGTTACACACCACTCTCCACCACTGTCACACACCACTCTCCACCACTGTCACACACCACTCTCCACCACTGTCACACACCACTCTCCACCACTGTCGCACACCTCTCTCCACCACTGTCACACACCACTCTCCACCACTGTCACACACCACTCTCCACCACTGTCACACACCACTCTCCACCACTGTCACACACCACTCTCCACCACTGTCACACACCACTCTCCACCACTGTCACACACCACTCTCCACCACTGTCACACACCACTCTCTACCACTGTCACACAACACTCTCCACCACTGCCACACACCACTCTCCACCACTGTCACACACAACTCTCCACCGCTGTCAGACACCACTGTCACACACCACTCTCCACCACTGTCACACACCACTCTCCACCACTGTCACACACCACTCTCCACCACTGTCACACACCACTCTCCACCACTGTCACACACCACTCTCCACCACAGTCACACAACACCTCCACCACTGTCACACACCACTCTCCACCACTGCCACACACCACTCTCCACCACTGTCACACACCACTCTCCACCACTGTCACACACCACTCTCCACCACTGGCACACACCACTCTCCACCACTGTCACACACCACTCTCCACCACTGTCACACACCACTCTCCACCACTGCCACACACCACTCTCCGCCACTGTCACACACCACTCTCCACCACTGTCACACACCACTCTCCACCACTGTAACACACCACTCTCCACCACTGTCACACACCACTCTCCACCACTGTCATACACCACTCTCCACCACTGTTACACACCACTCTCCACCACTGTCACACACCACTCTCCACCACTGTCACACACCACTCTCCACCACTGTCACACACCACTCTCCACCACTGTCACACACCTTTCTCCACCACTGTCACACACCACTCTCCACCACTGTCACACACCACTCTCCACCACTGTCACACACCACTCTCCACCACTGTCACACACCACTCTCCACCACTGTCACACACCACTCTCCACCACTGTCACACACCACTCTCCACCACAGTCACACAACACCTCCACCACTGTCACACACCACTCTCCACCACTGCCACACACCACTCTCCACCACTGTCACACACCACTCTCCACCACTGTCACACACCACTCTCCACCACTGTCACACACCACTCTCCACCACTGCCACACACCACTCTCCACCACTGTCACACACCACTCTCCACCACTGTCACACACCACTCTCCACCACAGGCACACACCACTCTCCACCACTGTCACACACCACTCTCCACCACTGTCACACACCACTCTCCACCACTGCCACACACCACTCTCCACCACTGTCACACACAACTCTCCACCACTGTCACACACCACTCTCCACCACTGTAACACACCACTCTCCACCACTGTCACACACCACTCTCCACCACTGTCATACACCACTCTCCACCACTGTTACACACCACTCTCCACCACTGTCACACACCACTCTCCACCACTGTCACACACCACTCTCCACCACTGTCACACACCACTCTCCACCACTGTCACACACCTCTCTCCACCACTGTCACACACCACTCTCCACCACTGTCACACACCACTCTCCACCACTGTCACACACCACTCTCCACCACTGTCACACACCACTCTCCACCACTGTCACACACCACTCTCCACCACTGTCACACACCACTCACCACCACTGTCACACACCACTCTCTACCACTGTCACACAACACTCTCCACCACTGCCACACACCACTCTCCACCACTGTCACACACAACTCTCCACCACTGACACACACCACTCTCCACCACTGCCACACAACACTCTCCAACACTGTCACACACCACTCTCCACCACTGTCACAAACCACTCTCCACCACTGTCACATACCACTCTCCACCACTGCCACACACCACTGTCACACACAACTCTCCACCACTGCCACACACCACTCTCCACCACTGTCACACACCACTCTCTACCACTGTCACACACCACTCTCCACCACTGTCACACACCACTCTCCACCACTGTCACACACCACTCTCCACCACTGCCACACACCCCTCTCCACCACTGTCACACACCACTCTCCACCACTGTCACACACCACTCTCCAACACTGTCACACACCACTCTCCACCACTGTCACAAACCACTCTCCACCACTGTCACATACCACTCTCCATCACTGCCACACACCACTGTCACACACTACTCTCCACCACTGTCACACACTACTCTCCACCACTGTCACACACCACTCTCCACCACTGTCACACACTACTCTCCACCACTGTCACACACCACTCTCCACCACTTTCACACACAACTCTCCACCACTGTCACACACCACTCTCCACCACTGCCACACACCACTCTCCACCACTGTCACACAACACTCTCCACCACTGTCACAAACCACTCTCCACCACTGTCACACACCACTCTCCACCACTGCCACACACCACTCTCCATCACTGCTACACAACACTCTCCAACACTGTCACACACCACTCTCCACCACTGTCACAAACCACTCTCCACCACTGTCACATACCACTCTCCACCACTGCCACACACCTTTGTCACACACCACTGTCACACACCACTCTCCACCACTGCCACACACCACTGTCACACACCACTCTCCAACACTGTCACACACCACTCTCCACCACTGCCACACACCACTGTCACACACCACTCTCCACCACTGTCACACACCACTCTCCACCACTGTAACACACCACTCTCCACCACTGTCACACACCACTCTCCACCACTGTCACACACCACTCTCCACCACTGTAACACACCACTCTCCACCACTGTCACACACCACTCTCCACCACTGTCATACACCACTCTCCACCACTGTCACACACAACTCTCCACCACTGTCACACACCACTCTCCACCACTGTAACACACCACTCTCCACCACTGTCACACACCACTCTCCACCACTGTCATACACCACTCTCCACCACTGTTACACACCACTCTCCACCACTGTCACACACCACTCTCCACCACTGTCACACACCACTCTCCACCACTGTCACACACCACTCTCCACCACTGTCACACACCTCTCTCCACCACTGTCACACACCACTCTCCACCACTGTCACACACCACTCTCCACCACTGTCACACACCACTCTCCACCACTGTCATACACCACTCTCCACCACTGTCACACACCACTCTCCACCACTGTCACACACCACTCTCCACCACTGTCACACACCACTCTCTACCACTGTCACACAACACTCTCCACCACTGCCACACACCACTCTCCACCACTGTCACACACAACTCTCCACCACTGTCACACACCACTCTCCACCACTGCCACACAACACTCTCCAACACTGTCACACACCACTCTCCACCACTGTCACAAACCACTCTCCACCACTGTCACATACCACTCTCCACCACTGCCACACACCACTGTCACACACAACTCTCCACCACTGCCACACACCACTCTCCACCACTGTCACACACCACTCTCTACCACTGTCACACACCACTCTCCACCACTGTCACACACCACTCTCCACCACTGTCACACACCACTCTCCACCACTGCCACACACACCTCTCCACCACTGTCACACACCACTCTCCACCACTGTCACACACCACTCTCCAACACTGTCACACACCACTCTCCACCACTGTCACAAACCACTCTCCACCACTGTCACATACCACTCTCCATCACTGCCACACACCACTGTCACACACCACTCTCCACCACTGTCACACACTACTCTCCACCACTGTCACACACCACTCTCCACCACTGTCACACACTACTCTCCACCACTGTCACACACCACTCTCCACCACTTTCACACACAACTCTCCACCACTGTCACACACCACTCTCCACCACTGCCACACACCACTCTCCACCACTGTCACACAACACTCTCCACCACTGTCACAAACCACTCTCCACCACTGTCACACACCACTCTCCACCACTGCCACACACCACTCTCCATCACTGCTACACAACACTCTCCAACACTGTCACACACCACTCTCCACCACTGTCACAAACCACTCTCCACCACTGTCACATACCACTCTCCACCACTGCCACACACCTTTGTCACACACCACTGTCACACACCACTCTCCACCACTGCCACACACCACTGTCACACACCACTCTCCACCACTGTCACACACCACTCTCCACCACTGCCACACACCACTGTCACACACCACTGTCACACACCACTCTCCACCACTGTCACACACCACTCTCCACCACTGCCACACACCACTCTCCATCACTGCTACACAACACTCTCCAACACTGTCACACACCACTCTCCACCACTCTCACAAACCACTCTCCACCACTGTCACATACCACTCTCCACCACTGCCACACACCTTTGTCACACACCACTGTCACACACCACTCTCCACCACTGCCACACACCACTGTCACACACCACTCTCCACCACTGTCACACACCACTCTCCACCACTGCCACACACCACTGTCACACACCACTGTCACACACCACTCTCCACCACTGTCACACACCACTCTCCACCACTGTAACACACCACTCTCCACCACTGTCACACACCACTCTCCACCACTGTCATACACCACTCTCCACCACTGTTACACACCACTCTCCACCACTGTCACACACCACTCTCCACCACTGTCACACACCACTCTCCACCACTGTCACACACCACTCTCCACCACTGTCACACACCTCTCTCCACCACTGTCACACACCACTCTCCACCACTGTCACACTCCACTCTCCACCACTGTCACACACCACTCTCCACCACTGTCACACACCACTCTCCAACACTGTCACACACCACTCTCCACCACTGTCACACACCACTCTCCACCACTGTCACACACTGTTGTAATCCACAAGTTAGTAGGAATTATTAGCTAGAGGATCATTACTACAACACTTAACGAATGATGATTGAAAGTACATGTAAGTAGACAGACTATGGATCACATATCTAAGAAAGGTCAATGGATTAAGACCGAAGCTGTTTAGCCAAATGATTAATTCCTGGAAAGAGGAATTATTCTTCGTCAGGCTTCTAGGAACAAGATTACCTCTCTAGGGATAAGGTTAATCGGATTATACCTTCCTTGAGAGGTGGGGTAAAATGGTTGAGGTAGATGGCTGACTGGAGTCAGTCTGATTGTGGGAGTGGAACTAGGAAGTCCTCCGCATCTCCGGTTGTGGCAGCAGCGAAGTGTAGCAGACAGCTATGCGAGAGCCTGTTGTGATCTTAGTGACCAAGTTAAGTCTGCAGTATGTGAGTATTGAATGTAAGACTAACCGGGTGTGGAGCGTTGTAGTAATCATTCCGTATTAGGGACTTAGGCGGAAGTTACGAGTGTGGGTGGTGACCGCGGAGGTCAAGTGGTCTATGGGTATTGGAAGTGTATTGACCTAATAGAGTATGTTAATTAATATAGTATTATTTGTCAGAGTCTATTCTTTGTAATTAAATGACAAAACCCGACGGCCTTTAAATACCTTCCGTATGTTCATTCATTGTGTTCCAGTACAAACCTAGTGGTACGCCTCAAGGGTCTGGTGTGTGTAGGAGTACACGGTGGTAGTAACGGTTGCTGAGGCAAGGTGT
The DNA here is from genome assembly GCF_040958095.1 of Procambarus clarkii. Classification (NCBI taxonomy): domain Eukaryota; kingdom Metazoa; phylum Arthropoda; class Malacostraca; order Decapoda; family Cambaridae; genus Procambarus; species Procambarus clarkii. The sequence continues at coordinate 6,002,466 of NC_091195.1, read as the reverse complement.
TATGTGTTGTGTAATCGCTGTGTTCGGAATGAACCGGGGTTCAGCGTCACGACATATTTGGTGGCAGCGCAAACAGGTTTGGAACACTTTGAGAGATGAAGGAAGTGTGTTACTGGTTTAGTTGGTGAGGGAATGTTCGGGAATTGGTAGACGTCGGGTTGTGTTCAGGACGGTGGATATTGGTGAGGAAGGGAAGGTGTGTGGGCCAGTGAGTGGCCATAGTGGGGTGTGGGGCCAAGTGGAGTGGCCACGTTGTGCGGCAGGGAAAGGTCCCCTAAGGGGTGGAAACAGTAGTGTGGATAACTGATAAGTGACGTTGTTAATGGTGGCTTAAAATTATAAGTGATTCTAGTGAGATTAAGGGAATAAGGCCAAGTAAGGTTACTGTACGGCAAAGCGTCAAGCTGGTTCATAAACGAGCACATAAGGGGCGAGTAGCCATGACGGGTACGGGTAGTAATAGGGGCGCCAGTGGCCAGGCCACGAGTAATGTCGGTCAGGGTGAGAGTGGTGATAACACGGCGGCGTTGCTTACGGCGCAGGCGGCAGCGTCAGAGACAATTGGGCAGGTTGCACAGTGGTTGAAAAATGTGTTGAGCACGCATGAGACGACTAATGCAGGACCTAAGGTATATGGAGACATACCCACGTTTTGGGGCGCCAAACGGGATTCGAAAGGTCAGTTACTGACGGATATTAGAACATTTTTCTTTGCTCTAGAGAAGGCGACTAGTGTGGGGTCATGGTCGGATCAGGCAAAGATTGCATTGGCATATTCCAAGGTGAAAGGGGAAGCAAAGACCCTGCTCAACTCGGCGGAAATTAGAGAAATAAATAGTTATAGCGAGTTTAAGCAGGAACTGATAGATCATTACGATGTGCAGCACGATGCAGTAGAACTAAAGGCTCAGTTAGCTGCACTTAAACGAGAACCAGGGGAACAATTAAGGGCGTTTGGCCATAGAATAAGACTCTTGGGTGATGTGATTGAGCGGACGGAAACGCAGTTCACGGGGGTAGTAAGAGATTCTATGCAACGGAGTGTTTTTTTCGGTGCATTACCGCGGGAAAGTGCGTTACACTGCAGGGAAGCTAAGTCTTTTAAGGAAGCGGTGAAACATGCAGTGTTTTGGGCGGAGAATAGCCCGACACATAAACTGACAGAGGATGACATTTTCAAGGAAGTGTCCCCTAAGGAACAGGCAAATCTAGCAGACACGCAAGAGAGACAGGCTCAGCTCTGGGCCCCAGTAGCTCAGCCAGTGGAGGATGGACCCGCGGCGGGGGTCACACATTCCAAGGGCAAGGGGCGAGGTGCTCCTCGACGTAACAATAATAAGGGCTGGGAGCCAAGGGTGTTCCAGGGACACAATACGAGTGGGGTGTCGTGGGGACCCCATCAGGGTACTCGTGGGCAGCGAGGAGGCTATAATCAAGGGGCACGTGGAAGCAGGTTCACTCCTGCTCCACCAAGGTACACGCCTGCTCAGGGAGCAACAGGAATGTACCACCAGAACCAGGGTACCGGTAGAGGGTATCCCCGGGGAACGGGGTACACTGCAGGTAAACACGAGCCAGAACGACCTAAGCAGACAAAAGTGTGTAAGCTGTGTGGTGACGGTGGTCACTTGGCCTGGCAGTGTAAGCTTTTTGTTCCGCCTAATTACCCAGTGTGTACAGTAGGGGGTGGCGGACAGTGGTTGTGTACCGTCGGGTCGGGTCATCCCATAAAGGTGCATTTACGGTTAAAGGGCACTATCTATACAGCTTTGGTGGACACCGGTGCTTCCGTGTCCATCATGAGTCGTAGCGTGTTAGGATCGGACGTCAGGCTGATACCTAACAACAGGAGATTAACGGCGGTGGGGGATAATGCGTTGCGGGTGTTGGGTGAGACAACTGTGGATTTCCAGCTAGAAGATAGATGGTTTAAACATAGTTTTGTAGTAATACAGGATATAGGGCTGAAACATACCAACATTATCTTGGGAATTGATTTCCTCGAAAAATACTCATGTACCATAGCGTTCAGCGCAAAGGGGAATAAATTGGTATGTGGGGGTCAAGCGGTAGACGTTAACAAGGTGAGGAGTAGAGAAGGAGTAGCAGTAGTGAGGGGTAACTGTGGTAACTCGGCTGGGGACCAGAATATACAGTGGGCAGTCACGGTACCCAAGGATGTCACCATTCCGGGAGAAGCGTCCTTAGTGATTAAAATGGCATGTAAAGCCAAGGGAGTAGACGTTGTGCAAATTGAGCCATTGGATAATCCAGCAGGGTTGGTGATAATGGAGACTATTGAAGACATAAATGAAGGGGTAATTCGTTTGAGGGTTTTTAATCCCTCTCGGTGGCCAGTCACCTTGAGTAGGCATACACAGGTAGCGTGGGGGCACCCTGTGGAGGAGATTATTGCAGCCATGTCAGTAAGTCAGAGTGATGAGGATAGAATGGATAAATTAATGGGAATAGTGGATAGGATGTCCATGGAAAGGGAGGTTAAGGAAGCCTTAAGGGGCTTAGTCAGGGAGTTCCCGGATGTTTTTGCGTTGAGAGGGGAACCCCCAGGGTGCATTACTCAAGGAGCACATAGAATTGACGTAGAGGGCGCACATCCAGTATATACGAGAGCATATAGCATACCAGTGGCACACCAGAGGGAGGTGAAAGAGGAGATAAGCCAGCTAAGGGAGCATGATATCATTGAACCATCCAGTTCACCGTGGCACAGCCCTCTCGTAGTAGTCAGGAAAAAGAATGGGGGAGTGAGGTTATGCGTAGATTTCCGCAGAATAAACAAGCTGACGAAGGACGAAGCATACCCATTACCTAACATACAGGACACATTGACACACTTGAAGGGTACACAATATTTTACCACATTAGACCTACTCAGTGGGTATCACCAGATACCGCTGGAGGAAGAGTCGAGGGAAATCACAGCGTTTAGTGCGTGCAACGAGCTCTGGCAATATAAACGACTTCCTTTCGGATTGAAGTCAGCACCTGCTGTGTTCAGTAGGCTAATGATGAGTGTATTATCGGGGTTGATAGGTCCCACATCGTTGCTGTACCTCGATGACGTAATCGTGCTGGGAAAGTCATTAGAGGAGCACATGCATAATTTGAGGAAACTCTTGCTAAGGCTGAGGTCACACAACCTCAAAGTGAATTTCGAAAAATGCAGTTTTTTTGGAGAATCGGTAACATTCCTGGGTCATACAGTGGGCCGGATGGGTATCAGTCCATTGCCAGATAAAACCAGGGATATTCAAGAGTTCCCAGTTCCACAGAACAAGAAAGAGTGCAAATCTTTCCTGGGGTTGGTTAGCTATTATCGGCGATTTATTAAAGATTTTTCAAAAATTGCAAGACCATTACATCAGATCAGTGGACTTGCAGAGTTCGTGTGGGGGAAGGAACAACAGCAGGCGTTCCAGGTACTGAGGGCTGCTGTCAGCTCTCGCAGTATCTTGGCGCACCCAGATTTTAGCAAACCATTTCTGGTGTATGCGGATGCTTCTGGCGCAGCGATAGGTGGTGTGGTAGCTCAGGTGGATGAGCGAGGACGGGAGCGTCCCATTGCATTTTGTTCACGAGTACTATGTCCTGCAGAGAGGAACTATAGTACGATTGAGAGGGAAGCGCTAGCGATCACATTCATATTACAACGGAACCGGTACATCTTGCTTGGACATCAAATTTGGCTCAGAAGCGATCACAAACCCCTTAAGTATGTGTTCGAGTCCAAGGAGCCTTGTCAGCGACTGGCACGGTGGGTTACCTCGCTCTCAGAGTTTAACATTACAAACTTTGAACATGTACCAGGGAAAAGCAATGTGGTCGCTGACGCGTTGTCAAGGTGTCACAATATAGCAGTGGTGAGTGAAAGGGGGGAGGAAGATGTGTCGTGGAATGTGAGGGAGTTGATACGGAGTCAGGAAGGTCACCCCCTGTGGGGGGAGGTAAGGAAGTTTTTGAGGGGTCAGCGTGCGGAGTTGAGGAAGTCACTTCCAGCCCCAGTGGATGAGTTTGTGGTTGAAGATGAGGTGTTGTATCATCTTGGTAGGGTTTCGGGTATACGGTCTGAACCAGTATACCAGGCAGTCTTGACACCGGAGTTCCAGAGGACTGCAATGTATCTGTGTCATAACATCCCAGCAGCAGGCCATGGAGGGGAGTCCAAGACGTTGCAGAGGGCACGTCAAAGGTTCTATTGGCCATCCATGGGTAAAGATATCAAGGTCTATGTAGCCTCTTGTGACAGTTGTCTGAGGTACAAGGCACATAGGTTGGGGGCGGAACCTTTGCGTAGGTGGCCGGAGGTGAGTACTCCCTTCGAGAGAGTACACATAGATCTCATTGGGCCGCTACCACAAGCTCATTCAGGGGCGAGGTACATATTTGTAGCAGTGGATGCACTCACACGGTTCACTGTGGTGAGTGCACTCCGTTCTAAGTCGGCAGAGGATGTGACCCAGGCCATGGTGGAAAGTGTGTTAACCAGGTTTGGGGCTCCTCAACAAGTTGTGTCAGACCAAGGGTCAGAGTTTATCAATCAAGTATTTCAAAGCATCGCGAGTGTGTATCAATTCAAACATACTCCAGTGCTGGCATATCGACCATCGGCGAATGGTTTGGTTGAAAGACACAATGCTGAAGTAATCAGTATTCTGCGGCATTTGGCTGCAGATGATGTGCTTGCATGGGATCAGAGTTTGTCGATGGTGGAGTCGGCGCTCAACACGGCGTTCAATAGGTCGGTGGGAGAAACCCCGCATTTTTTGTTGCATGGGTTCGATCCCCGACTTCCGTTCACGACGTTCACAAGCAAGCAACCGCCATGCTATGCGTTAGACTTCAAAAGTGTTGTCTGTAGGCGAGCAACCAAGGCATTTGACTTGGTGAAACTACATTTAAGAAAGTCGACAGAGGTAGCAGAGGCATATTATAATGCGCGGAACAAGGTCCAAGCAAAGGTGATCAATGAAGGTGATAGGGTATTCGTGAAGCAGATGCACGCTCAGGCAGAAGGTAAGTTGGCACCCAAGTTTGTGGGGCCATGTCGGGTAATTAGCAAAAAGAATGCAGAAGTGAAGGTTAAGGTGCTAAACACAGGGCACGTGTTCTCCTGTCACCCAGACCGCGTCTATACACTGACCGGTCAGGCAAGTGAGGAGCCATACCCTACGGGGAGTGTGCCAGGGGAGAGCACACCAGCGGCTGAGAACATAGGTAGGGGTACGAGGAGTTGGCAATCAAGGGTAGATAACACAGAGCAGCCTTCGCAGGACCGAGGACAAGGTCCACAGGCGACGGTGACACATCGCTATCCGACCCGCTCTCGTGGGGTCATGAACACAGAAGGAGCATAGTATGTACTGTAGAGTAGTGCATGGGCATGGTAGTTTTTGTAGAGTGTGGGGTAGTGTGTAGTGGTGCAGGGCCATGGTAGTTTTTGTAGAGTGTGGGGTAGTGTGTAGAGTGTGGTGTGTAGTGGTGCATGGGCATGGTAGTTTTTGTAGAGTGTGGGGTAGTGTGTAGAGTGTGGTGTGTAGTGGTGCATGGGCATGGTAGTTTTTGAAGAGTGTGGGGTAGGTGTAGAGTAGCATGTGTAGTGGGTGGTGTAGTGTTGTGGCGTTTGGACGCCTGGTATGAAGTGTGGTGTTGTGGAGTACATAGCGGCACAGGAGGCCAGGTGGTGGTGGGTATGGTGAGTATCGGTGTAATGAGGTCAGGTGCGTCAGGACGCAGAGCCTGGCTGTTGAGAGACGTGGTGTTATAATGAGGTCATCAGTGGTTGGGTTGACCAGAGGTGATGGTGTGTCGGAGTGGGTAAGTATTATGGATAAGATTATAATGTAGAATTTCAAAATTTCAGGTGTTGGTGGTTGCAGTGGACGAGCCAAATAGATATACTAATTTCTCATTAATTAAGTTGTTACAGGAATCTCGCTAGAGGCGAGCCAGTGGCAGTATGATGTTTTAGTGACAAGTGTGAAATTATTTTAATGAGGTATTTATTGTGATAATGTATGTGTATGTATATACTGTATATTACCTCATCGGCACCATTACTGAGTGTTAGGCTTGAGAAGGTCCCCCGGGATCATGTCACAGAGCTTCAGGTAGAGTAGAAGGGAAGCTATGAGGCTACACTCAGTTATTCTAAAAAAAAAGGGGGGTGGAAGTGAAGCCAACGTGACGTTATAGGCGAAATTCGCCCCCTGACATCAAAGCAGGGATAAGGGCCAGCTGCAATGGTTTTGCAGTTGCGCTCAGGCTATATACGGGGAGAGAGTAAGGAGCCGAGGGGGTTATGTGATAATGGGATTGAGCCAGGGGGCTCCGAGGGAATATTTTGCAGGTACAGCGGTCGGGAAGGTGTGAATACAGGTGGACACTCTGGGCGGATGGGCCTAGACCAGAGAGCTGTGAGGTATCTACAGCGTTCTGGGATTGGTGCCCTGGAACGAGACGTCAGCACAGACCCGAGGGAACATGACCCTGGGGTAGGAATCTCCGTTGCTCTGGAGGCCAGGATCACGTTAGCTCAGAGCAACGATGGGACATTGACAACATTCACCAGGCTGGACAGCCTGGGTTTTGTCTGGGTCATGGAGGATCTATGACCTAGCAACCATGGGACACGAAGACAAGAGAAGTGATGCTGCAAATTGTGGAGGAGGCCAGTGAAACATTGTGTGATCATTGTAAGCCCTTATGTTAACAGTACAGGGCAAGATGTTAAATTATAATTACTAAGGATGAAGAACCTTAGATATATATGTGTTGTGTATATATTAATGACTAGTGTCATTTCTGTTTAAGTGCCAGCATTCTGGTCCATGTAATTTTATGGTTATGTTTGTATGTAATTATATGTCAGCAGTTTAGGTATATGTGCATTGTTGGAGATGGGAAAAATTATTACAGACTATTTTACCTGTGCTATGATGTGAATATAATGTATATGTTGGAGAAGTGTTGTGAGTCATGTCGGGGAAAATTTTAATTTATTTCATCGTGTGTATGATGAACTTTTTGGATGATTTTGTAGTTGTACACATATGGTGGGTGCATCCTCCAGGTCCTTACACTAATGGAACCATTGCAATGATGCATATGGGGACATATGCGTGTTTAAGGAGGGGAGTGGTGTTGTAATCCACAAGTTAGTAGGAATTATTAGCTAGAGGATCATTACTACAACACTTAACGAATGATGATTGAAAGTACATGTAAGTAGACAGACTATGGATCACATATCTAAGAAAGGTCAATGGATTAAGACCGAAGCTGTTTAGCCAAATGATTAATTCCTGGAAAGAGGAATTATTCTTCGTCAGGCTTCTAGGAACAAGATTACCTCTCTAGGGATAAGGTTAATCGGATTATACCTTCCTTGAGAGGTGGGGTGAAATGGTTGAGGTAGATGGCTGACTGGAGTCAGTCTGATTGTGGGAGTGGAACTAGGAAGTCCTCCGCATCTCCGGTTGTGGCAGCAGCGAAGTGTAGCAGACAGCTATGCGAGAGCCTGTTGTGATCTTAGTGACCAAGTTAAGTCTGCAGTATGTGAGTATTGAATGTAAGACTAACCGGGTGTGGAGCGTTGTAGTAATCATTCCGTATTAGGGACTTAGGCGGAAGTTACGAGTGTGGGTGGTGACCGCGGAGGTCAAGTGGTCTATGGGTATTGGAAGTGTATTGACCTAATAGAGTATGTTAATTAATATAGTATTATTTGTCAGAGTCTATTCTTTGTAATTAAATGACAAAACCCGACGGCCTTTAAATACCTTCCGTATGTTCATTCATTGTGTTCCAGTACAAACCTAGTGGTACGCCTCAAGGGTCTGGTGTGTGTAGGAGTACACGGTGGTAGTAACGGTTGCTGAGGCAAGGTGTTATGTGTTGTGTAATCGCTGTGTTCGGAATGAACCGGGGTTCAGCGTCACGACAACACCACTCTCTACCACTGTCACACAACACTCTCCACCACTGCCACACACCACTCTCCACCACTGTCACACACAACTCTCCACCACTGTCACACACCACTGTCACACACCACTCTCCACCACTGTCACACACCACTCTCCACCACTGTCACACACCACTCTCCACCACTGTCACACACCACTCTCCACCACTGTCACACACCACTCTCCACCACAGTCACACAACACCTCCACCACTGTCACACACCACTCTCCACCACTGCCACACACCACTCTCCACCACTGTCACACACCACTCTCCACCACTGTCACACACCACTCTCCACCACTGGCACACACCACTCTCCACCACTGTCACACACCACTGTCACACACCACTCTCCACCACTGCCACACACCACTCTCCACCACTGTCACACACCACTCTCCACCACTGTCACACACCACTCTCCACCACTGTCACACACCACTCTCCACCACTGTCACACACCACTCTCCACCACTGTCATACACCACTCTCCACCACTGTTACACACCACTCTCCACCACTGTTACACACCACTCTCCACCACTGTCACACACCACTCTCCACCACTGTCACACACCACTCTCCACCACTGTCACACACCACTCTCCACCACTGTCACACACCACTCTCCACCACTGTCACACACCACTCTCCACCACTGTCACACACCACTCTCCACCACTGTCACACACCACTCTCCACCACTGTCACACACCACTCTCCACCACTGTCACACACCACTCTCTACCATTGTCACACACACCACTCTCTACCACTGTCACACACACCACTCGCCACCACTGCCACACACCACTCTCCACCACTGTCACACACCACTCTCCACCACTGTCACACACCACTCTCCACCACTGTCACACACCACTCTCCACCACTGTCACACACCACTCTCTACCACTGTCACACAACACTCTCCACCACTGCCACACACCACTCTCCACCACTGTCACACACAACTCTCCACCACTGTCACACACCACTGTCACACACCACTCTCCACCACTGTCACACACCACTCTCCACCACTGTCACACACCACTCTCCACTACTGCCACACACCACTCTCCACCACTGTCACACACCACTCTCCACCACTGTCACACACCACTCTCCACCACTGGCACACACCACTCTCCACCACTGTCACACACCACTCTCCACCACTGTCACACACCACTCTCCACCACTGCCACACACCACTCTCCACCACTGTCACACACCACTCTCCACCACTGTCACACACCACTCTCCACCACTGTAACACACCACTCTCCACCACTGTCACACACCACTCTCCACCACTGTCATACACCACTCTCCACCACTGTTACACACCACTCTCCACCACTGTCACACACCACTCTCCACCACTGTCACACACCACTCTCCACCACTGTCACACACCACTCTCCACCACTGTCACACACCTTTCTCCACCACTGTCACACACCACTCTCCACCACTGTCACACACCACTCTCCACCACTGTCACACACCACTCTCCACCACTGTCACACACCACTCTCCACCACTGTCACACACCACTCTCCACCACTGTCACACACCACTCTCCACCACTGTCACACACCACTCTCTACCATTGTCACACACACCACTCTCTACCACTGTCACACACACCACTCGCCACCACTGCCACACACCACTCTCCACCACTGTCACACACCACTCTCCACCACTGTCACACACCACTCTCCACCACTGTCACACACTACTCTCCACCACTGGCACACACCACTCTACACCACTGTCACACACCACTCTCCACCACTGTCACACACCACTCTCCACCACTGTCACACACCACTGTCACACACCACTCTCCACCACTGTCACACACCACTCTCCACCACTGTCACACACCACTCTCCACCACTGTCACACACCACTCTCCACCACTGTCACACACCACTCTCCACCACAGTCACACAACACCTCCACCACTGTCACACACCACTCTCCACCACTGCCACACACCACTCTCCACCACTGTCACACACCACTCTCCACCACTGTCACACACCACTCTCCACCACTGTCACACACCACTCTCCACCACTGCCACACACCACTCTCCACCACTGTCACACACCACTCTCCACCACTGTCACACACCACTCTCCACCACAGGCACACACCACTCTCCACCACTGTCACACACCACTCTCCACCACTGTCACACACCACTCTCCACCACTGCCACACACCACTCTCCACCACTGTCACACACAACTCTCCACCACTGTCCACGCCACTCTCCACCACTGTAACACACCACTCTCCACCACTGTCACACACCACTCTCCACCACTGTCATACACCACTCTCCACCACTGTTACACACCACTCTCCACCACTGTCACACACCACTCTCCACCACTGTCACACACCACTCTCCACCACTGTCACACACCACTCTCCACCACTGTCACACACCTCTCTCCACCACTGTCACACACCACTCTCCACCACTGTCACACACCACTCTCCACCACTGTCACACACCACTCTCCACCACTGTCACACACCACTCTCCACCACTGTCACACACCACTCTCCACCACTGTCACACACCACTCTCCACCACTGTCACACACCACTCTCTACCACTGTCACACAACACTCTCCACCACTGCCACACACCACTCTCCACCACTGTCACACACAACTCTCCACCACTGTCACACACCACTCTCCACCACTGCCACACAACACTCTCCAACACTGTCACACACCACTCTCCACCACTGTCACAAACCACTCTCCACCACTGTCACATACCACTCTCCACCACTGCCACACACCACTGTCACACACAACTCTCCACCACTGCCACACACCACTCTCCACCACTGTCACACACCACTCTCTACCACTGTCACACACCACTCTCCACCACTGTCACACACCACTCTCCACCACTGTCACACACCACTCTCCACCACTGCCACACACCCCTCTCCACCACTGTCACACACCACTCTCCACCACTGTCACACACCACTCTCCAACACTGTCACACACCACTCTCCACCACTGTCACAAACCACTCTCCACCACTGTCACATACCACTCTCCTTCACTGCCACACACCACTGTCACACACCACTCTCCACCACTGTCACACACTACTCTCCACCACTGTCACACACCACTCTCCACCACTGTCACACACTACTCTCCACCACTGTCACACACCACTCTCCACCACTTTCACACACAACTCTCCACCACTGTCACACACCACTCTCCACCACTGCCACACACCACTCTCCACCACTGTCACACAAAACTCTCCACCACTGTCACAAACCACTCTCCACCACTGTCACACACCACTCTCCACCACTGCCACACACCACTCTCCATCACTGCTACACAACACTCTCCAACACTGTCACACACCACTCTCCACCACTATCACAAACCACTCTCCACCACTGTCACATACCACTCTCCACCACTGCCACACACCTTTGTCACACACCACTGTCACACACCACTCTCCACCACTGCCACACACCACTGTCACACACCACTCTCCACCACTGTCACACACCACTCTCCACCACTGCCACACACCACTGTCACATACCACTCTCCACCACTGCCACACACCTTTGTCACACACCACTGTCACACACCACTCTCCACCACTGCCACACACCACTGTCACACACCACTCTCCACCACTGTCACACACCACTCTCCACCACTGCCACACACCACTGTCACACACCACTGTCACATACCACTCTCCATCACTGCCACACACCACTGTCACACACCACTCTCCACCACTGTCACACTACTCTCCACCACTGTCACACACCACTCTCCACCACTGCCACACACCACTCTCCACCACTGCCACACATCACTCTCCACCACTGTCACACACCACTCTCCACCACTGTCACACACCACTCTCCACCACTGTCACACACCACTCTCCACCACTTTCACACACAACTCTCCACCACTGTCACACATCACTCTCCACCACTGCCACACACCACTCTCCACCACTGTCACACAACACTCTCCACCACTGCCACACAACACTCTCCACCACTGTCACATACCACTCTCCACCACTGTCACACACCACTCTCCACCACTGCCACACCCCACTCTCCATCACTGCTACACAACACTCTCCAACACTGTCACACACCACTCTCCACCACTGTCACAAACCACTCTCCACCACTGTCACATACCACTCTCCACCACTGCCACACACCACTGTCACACACCACTCTCCACCACTGCCACACATCACTCTCCACCACTGTCACACACCACTCTCCACCACTGTCACACACCACTCTCCACCACTGTCACACACCACTCTCCACCACTGTCACACACCACTCTCCACCACTGTCACACACCACTCTCCACCACTGTCACACACCACTCTACACCAATGTCACACACCACTCTCCACCACTGTCACACACCACTCTCCACCACTGTCACACACCACTCTCCACCACTGTCACACACCACTCTCCACCACTGTCACACACCACTCTCCACCACTGTCACACACCACTCTCCACCACTGTCACACACCACTCTCTACCACTGTCACACAACACTCTCCACCACTGCCACACACCACTCTCCACCACTGTCACACACAACTCTCCACCACTGTCACACACCACTCTCCACCACTGCCACACAACACTCTCCAACACTGTCACACACCACTCTCCACCACTGTCACAAACCACTCTCCACCACTGTCACATACCACTCTCCACCACTGCCACACACCACTGTCACACACAACTCTCCACCACTGCCACACACCACTCTCCACCACTGTCACACACCACTCTCTACCACTGTCACACACCACTCTCCACCACTGTCACACACCACTCTCCACCACTGTCACACACCACTCTCCACCACTGCCACACACCCCTCTCCAACACTGTCACACACCACTCTCCACCACTGTCACACACCACTCTCCAACACTGTCACACACCACTCTCCATCACTGTCACAAACCACTCTCCACCACTGTCACATACCACTCTCCTTCACTGCCACACACCACTGTCACACACCACTCTCCACCACTGTCACACACTACTCTCCACCACTGTCACACACCACTCTCCACCACTGTCACACACTACTCTCCACCACTGTCACACACCACTCTCCACCACTTTCACACACAACTCTCCACCACTGTCACACACCACTCTCCACCACTGCCACACACCACTCTCCACCACTGTCACACAACACTCTCCACCACTGTCACAAACCACTCTCCACCACTGTCACACACCACTCTCCACCACTGCCACACACCACTCTCCATCACTGCTACACAACACTCTCCAACACTGTCACACACCACTCTCCACCACTATCACAAACCACTCTCCACCACTGTCACATACCACTCTCCACCACTGCCACACACCTTTGTCACACACCACTGTCACACACCACTCTCCACCACTGCCACACACCACTGTCACACACCACTCTCCACCACTGTCACACACCACTCTCCACCACTGCCACACACCACTGTCACATACCACTCTCCACCACTGCCACACACCTTTGTCACACACCACTGTCACACACCACTCTCCACCACTGCCACACACCACTGTCACACACCACTCTCCACCACTGTCACACAGCACTCTCCACCACTGCCACACACCACTGTCACACACCACTGTCACATACCACTCTCCATCACTGCCACACACCACTGTCACACACCACTCTCCACCACTGTCACACTACTCTCCACCACTGTCACACACCACTCTCCACCACTGCCACACACCACTCTCCACCACTGCCACACATCACTCTCCACCACTGTCACACACCACTCTCCACCACTGTCACACACCACTCTCCACCACTGTCACACACCACTCTCCACCACTTTCACACACAACTCTCCACCACTGTCACACATCACTCTCCACCACTGCCACACACCACTCTCCACCACTGTCACACAACACTCTCCACCACTGCCACACAACACTCTCCACCACTGTCACATACCACTCTCCACCACTGTCACACACCACTCTCCACCACTGCCACACCCCACTCTCCATCACTGCTACACAACACTCTCCAACACTGTCACACACCACTCTCCACCACTGTCACAAACCACTCTCCACCACTGTCACATACCACTCTCCACCACTGCCACACACCACTGTCACACACCACTCTCCACCACTGCCACACACCACTCTCCACCACTGTCACACACCACTCTCTACCACTGTCACACACCACTCTCCACCACTGTCACACACCACTCTCCACCACTGTCACACACCACTCTCCACCACTGTCACACACCACTCTCCACCACTGTCACACACCACTCTCCACCACTGTCACACACCACTCTCCACCACTGTCACACACCACTCTCCACCACTGTCACACACCACTCTCCACCACTGTCACACACCACTCTCCACCACTGCCACACACCACTCTCCACCACTGCCACACACCACTCTCCACCACGGTCACACACCACTCTCCACCACTGTCACACACCACTCTCCACCACTGTCACACACCACTCTCCACCACTGTCACACACCACTCTCCACCACTGTCACACACCACTCTCCACCACTGTCACACACCACTCTCCACCACTGTCACACACCACTCTCCACCACTGTCACACACCACTCTCCACCACTGCCACACACCACTCTCCACCGCTGCCACACACCACTCTCTACCACTGTCACACACCACTCTCTACCACTGTCACACACCACTCTCCACCACTGCCACACACCACTCTCTACCACTGTTACACACACTACTCTCCACCACTGGCACACACCACTCTCCACCACTGCCACACACCACTCTCCACCACTGCCACACACCACTCTCTACCATTGTCACACACACCACTCTCTACCACTGTCACACACACCACTCGCCACCACTGCCACACACCACTCTCCACCACTGTCACACACCACTCTCCACCTCTGTCACACACTACTCTCCACCACTGGCACACACCACTCTCCACCACTGTCACACACCACTCTCCACCACTGTCACACACCACTCTCCACCACTGTCACACATTACTCTCCACCACTGTCACACACCACTCTCCACCACTGGCACACACCACTCTCCACCACTGTCACACACCACTCTCCAGCACTGTCACACACCACTCTCCACCACTGTCACACACCACTCTCCACCACTGTCACACACCACTCTCCACCACAGTCACACAACACCTCCACCACTGTCACACACCACTCTCCACCACTGCCACACACCACTCTCCACCACTGTCACACACCACTCTCCACCACTGTCACACACCACTCTCCACCACTGTCACACACCACTCTCCACCACTGTCACACACCACTCTCCACCACTGTCACACACCACTCTCCACCACTGTCACACACCACTCTCCACCACTGTCACACACCACTCTCCACCACTGTCACACACCACTCTCCACCACTGTCACACACCACTCTCCACCACTGTCACACACCACTCTCCACCACTGTCACACACCACTCTCCACCACTGCCACACACCACTCTCCACCACTGTCACACACCACTCTCCACCACTGTCACACACCACTCTCCACCACTGTCACACACCACTCTTCACCACTGGCACACACCACTCTCCACCACTGTCACACACCACTCTCCACCACTGTCACACAACACTCTCCACCACTGCCACACACCACTCTCCACCACTGCCACACACAACTCTCCACCACTGTCACACACCACTCTCCACCACTGTCACACACCACCCTCCACCACTGTCACACACCACTCTCCAACACTGTCACACACCACTCTCCACCACTTTCACACATAACTCTCCACCACTGTCACACACCACTCTCCACCACTGTCACACACCACTCTCCACCACTGCCACACACCACTCCTCCTTCCATATTTTTTTTCCTCCTTCCGTAATCTTCCTACTCCTACCTTAAACTTCCTTCTCGTTCCTGCCTTCCTTATTTTTCCTAATCCTTCTATGTTCTTCAACCATCAATATCCACTAACAACAACCAACAGCCACCACCAACACCTTCTCCTCCTCGATCTTCTCATTCTTCCTCCTCGACCTTCTCCTCTTTCTTCCTTGACCTTTTCCTTCCTCCTCGACCTTCTCCTTCCTCCTCGACCTCCTCCTACCTCCTCTTTCTCCTCCTTACTCCTCCTCCTTCCTCCTCGACCTCCTCTTCTAACTACAACAACCAACCACCATTACTATCAGTGCTCAACTGCAGGCCATTCTGGCGTGTTTGGAGGAAGTACGTCATGACGACAAAGATGTTTTTGTATTTGTCGATAGCCGAGGAGCACTTGAGTCCTTAAACAGTCGAAATCCAGTCTTCATGTCCATAGTTGAGGATTGTAAGAAAAGGATAACTGAGATACAGCTGAAAGGTCACAATGTGAAATTCATGTGGATTCCATCTCATGTTGGAATAGTGCTCAACGAGGTATCGGATGACTTGGCCAAACGTGCCACATTAAAACCACAAGTTGACATCGAATGTGAATTCACAATGAGAAAAATAAGAAGCAAAATCAGAAATATTCAGGCACAGGCAGAAGTGGCGAGGAGAGGTATAATGTATGAGGGAAGTCAAACCATGCAACACTACATGTATGTCAAAACACCCATTTCACTTATGGCAAAAGGAGAAATGCTTGGAGTGACTGTGCACATGCGGCTCAGGCTTGGGTACAAATATTAATGGGAATATGGGATAGGTGTTCATGATAATGACACGAAGTGTCAACTATGTGGTATGTTTAGGTCTCACACCCTTGCCCATTATGTTCTTGATTGTCCGTTGATTAATGTATATAGAAACACTGAGATAAGGACTGTTCCTGAACAAATAGCCTGAATGTGTCACAACGGAAAGGTTGATGATATTCTGGAGAGATATAAGAATTTTGCACCAGACTGTAATCTTTTGTTGAATTATCTGCATGTCTCTTGCAAATTGTCTATACAGTATACCTAAGTCATAAAAGTATTTGTGTGTACTTCTGATGCCATACTACTTGTGTAAAGGTGGAAATGTATATGTTTATCTCTCAGAATGTTCGGTAATATGTTTATTGTTTGTGATGTGTGTCTATATATGTATGAACACGTTGTACTGAACGGGGTGAGAATAGCTTGAGCTACCTCATCCCTGTGTTTAGTGTTCCCTAAACAATCATCACCACCTCAATCATCAACAACCACAACAATCAACCACCACTACTATCAACAACAACCATAAACAGACTCCAACCACAAAAATCAACCACCCCTACCACCAACAACAATCAAACACCACTACCACCAAACAACACAATAAACCACAACCCACGCGAACTATAACCAACAATCGCCACTACATAAAGTACAACATTCAACCACTACCATCACGAACCACAACAACCACCACTGCAATTAACCCCCCAACCACACCCATCAACCACCACAACCATCAACCACCACAACAATCAACCACCACAACCATCAACCACCACAACAATCAACCACCACAACCATCAACCACCACAACCATCAACCACCACAATAATTAACCACCACAACCATCAACCACCACAACTATCAACAAACACTACCATCAACCACCACAACCATCAACCACCACAACCATCAACCACCACAACCCTCAACCACCACAACCATCAACCATCACAATAATTAACCACCACAACAATCAACCATCACAACTATAGACAAACACTACCATCAACCACCACAACCATCAACAAACACTACCATCAACCACCACAACCATCAACAAACACTACCATCAACCACCACAACCATCAACAAACACTACCATCAACCACCACAACCATTAACTATCACCACCATCAACCACCTTAGCCATCAACCATCACAGACATCAACCACCAGAGCTATCAACTACCAATACCATAAACCACCACAACCACAACCAGCATTAACATTAACCACCACTACCGCTAATCACAACCATCAGCCACCACAATTACCAACCACAGCAATCAACCACCACCACCACCAACCACAACTATTAACCACCACTAGAACCAACCACTACCACCAACAATAAACATCACCCACCACTGCCACCAATCACAACCTACCACCACAGCCACCAACCACAACCCAGCAACAATTCCACCACCACTACCATGGATTCTCCATTAAGTGAAAGTAATAAATAAAATATTTTTAACCTACCTTTTATTATGCTTCAGTTTTATTTCTAGTATATGTAGAAATATATTTTTAATATATTTTTACTTTTTTTAAATATGTTCCATCAATCAGGAAAACGATTTTTATGCAACATTTAAGGTTGCGACACGGTCTCAAAATTGTTTAGCCAAAGTTGTGAGGTAAGTTGTGGCAACTTATTTACAACCACACAATAACGTAGCTAATACATGAAAACAAACGTTGTCACACCTGGCTACTCTCCCGACCCATACCTGTAGGTAAGAGGGAACACGGAAGCCCACACCTGGCTACTCTCCCGACCCACACCTGCACATGAGAGGGAACACTAAAGCCCACACCTGGCTACTCTCCCGACCCACACCTGCACATGAGAGGGAACACTAAAGCCCACACCTGGCTACTCTCCCAACCCACACCTGCACATGAGAGGGAACACTAAAGCCCACACCTGGCTACTCTCCCGACCCACACCTGCACATGAGAGGGAACACTGATGCCCACACCTGCTACTCTCCCCACCCACACCTGCAGATGGGAAGGAACACGGAAGCCCACACCTGGCTACTCACCCGACCCACACCTGTAGATGGGAAGGAACACGGAAGCCCACACCTGGCTACTCTCCCTCCCCACACCTGCACATGATGTAACACCCAGGACCTCCCCCCCCCTTAGAGTTCACACCCAGGGAAGCCTTCTCCAAGAGGTCAGCCCAGATGACCTCCGGTTTATCTTGTATATTGATTAAAAATTCCTGGGTTAGTCTAAGTCAGCATAGTTTCAGGTATGTAATACTTCATGCAAGGGAATTAGACTCCAGATTCTTATGTGTAAACATCCTTGGATCTCCCCCTTTTGGCCAGGTCAGAGGTCAGCCACACACGTAATTAATAACTCCTCTCTTGAAGAGTGTATGGTGAATGTCAAACAAGCTTATTGAAATATTTCTCGAGTGTTTGTACATTCTTGGTGGGTAGCAACAGCAGATCTCCCCCTCCCCCTGTGGGGGTTGTATATAGAGGTCCTGGAGGGACTTAGGAGACAGAGAGTGCCGGACACCGGGGTCCAGAGAGGGCTGTGAAGAACCTCTCAGCCAGGGAGAGACAGGTTTTAAGGTAATGTGTGTGATCTCTGAAGTTTTGTTCCATGTCCAAATTTCTTAACTTTTTGCCAGTGTTAGAGTAGGATTTATAAGTGGTGATTGACATAATTTTGGTCTCAATAAAACTCATGTTAAATTTCCCATCTGTGTCAATTGTTGAATCCTCTTAGCCTTTTGGATATAGTGGCTGATAACCGTTTCCATAATTAATGACAGTCATAGAAAGTACTCTCAAAGTCAAGCAATGTTTCTTGCCTCGTTGCTTGATATAGTCTCAATGGTCAAAGGCAGATGGTGGCAGCGTATTTCATCCTGTGTTAGCATCTCCTTGTTGGCAGTGTACTTTGTAGTCCCGGTGTAACCATCATATGTCAGCCCATAACAGTGTTACCAAGTGCAACCAATGGGGAAGTGTTACTCAGGATAAGTAGTGTTTACATTATTAGTTTAGTGTTCCATTATAGTGGGGTTTCATTATAGTGGTACACTTTAGAGTGGTGTTACAATTGGCGGTGTTACAATGGTGCTAGCGGTGGTCCAATAAATTGTGGGTGTGTTCACACTTTATTGGAGTCCTGCGTGCCGGCTGCTCAGTTGGCCACGTAGTTGTTTGTTTGTTTAGGCGGGCTCGCGATTTCGTTGCTCGGGGCCACACGTATGTTAAGTGTTATGATTAGTGCGACATACGGGAAACTAGATGACAGTTTGGGGTATGCGCTTCGCTCTGAAATCTATGGACAGAAATTAGTTCTCGTTTCTCTGCATAGCTTCCAGGGGTGTACAACCCAGTTATAGGTTGTACAGCAATCTGTTCGGCAGGTTGTCTGGGAAATTATCAGTGAAGGACGCTTACTGATATATTACTGAGGTATATGGAGTTGCCTCGAGTTCTAGATCTTAACGATAAGGCCGCAGACGGTGCTCCGTCACCTAGAGTGTAGCTGAGTTAT
>NC_091195.1:5629560-5677060 GCF_040958095.1 Procambarus clarkii | reverse complement strand
AATCACGTAAATTAAATATTCCTGGCTAATTATTAGTTATCAACGGTCACTTAATAAAATAAGAACTAAATTAAAACTGAGTCAGCTGCTTAGCTGTGACAGTGAACGGAGATGCAGAGTCGTGATGGCGTCATCTGGTGCTTGCTAGGACACGTGAACCAAGAGCGTGGCATGGGAAAATGATGAGACCACAGCCGCTTCAACACACGCTGTTGTAGGGGGGACATGATCACCACATTCAACATCCTCAAGGGAATTGACAGGGTTGATAAAAATAGGCTGTTTAACACAAGGGGCACACGCACTAGGGGACACAGGTGGAAACTGAGTGCCCAAATGAGCCACTGAGATATTAGAAAAAACTTTTTTAGTGTCAGAGTGGTTGACAAATGGAATGCATTAGGAAGTGATGTGGTGGAGGCTGACTCCATACACAGTTTCAAGTGTAGATATGATAGAGCCCAATAGGCTCAGGAACCTGTACACCTGTTGATTGACAGTTGAGAGGCGGGACCAAAGAGCCAGAGCTCAACCCCCGCAAGCACAACTAGGTGAGTACACGCTGAAATTCCAATTAAATGTACAAATTGTCTACACCAAATATATTGTGTCATCAGTATTCAATAGAAGGAATAGAGCTAATTCCTTGTGGACGTACTTGGTGTTTGGGGAGGTCTTGTGGTATAACGACGGACATGTGTGTTATAAATGTAAACGAGCTCGAGTAAAAATATGAAAACACTTAACCTGCTGGTTGTCCACCGATGCAATCCTTAGATTGCTACTGGAGCAGTTGCACGCTCCTAGGCCGATTAACTGCAAGGGCCTATCGTAGAATTGTTGGAAATTCGCCTCTCCCTGGACGCTCGTGTACTTCCGATGGCGTCGCCAGTACGTCCAGTAACAGAATGGCGTATGGCGTCGCTACGCCTCCCTCTCCCTCAGCCCTCTCTCACGCATTCGCAATCGAATTTAGTAAAGACGGAAAATTCTTTTCCGTGTAATTACAACCCTATTCTCATTAATGAGAATAGGGTTGCAATTGTAGGGAATTAAATGTTGTTTATATTCTCGCTAAATGGTATTAATTATGAACAGTGTTCTTATAATGAGAAATGGAGAGCATTTCTATTTTCTCCATGGCGTTTGGATATAACAGATACAACTGTTATTTAGTGATATTTTAGTTAATAACTCGGGGTTATTGAATCACTAATGGTTATTATCAGAGATTAATTCTTAGAAAGAATACTGATAAAAGTTGAGAATATTATTCAATTCTCTAGCATGTTGACAATAATTATGTCCAGCTGGACAATATCTGACACAATCCTGCCTCTCGATGTGGTGAGAATTTTAGCAGATGGTGCGCAGATAGGGAAATATTAATTTGTATTAGTACTACAGTTAGTAGAGTTAATAGATACTGTACTTAGTATACAACAGTAATGTATTATGATACAACAAGAATGTATCAGTGTTGGAACTTTCCAACAACAGTGTCTGTCTCCAAGTTAACCTGTTTATTCTACTGCAGCGGGTTCCCCGCAATGGGAGGGGGGGGGGGGGTCCTTCCTCCTGTGGTGGCTGGTGAGGTCCTGAAGAAGGAGGTCTGCCGGGAGTGGTCTGTACTGATGCCCGGACCTGTGGATATTGTTACATCCAACAGGTCCAACACCACAGGGTCCTGAACGACCCTGTGATGTTACCCCCTGACATGTCGCGTCACGTGGTGGTGCCTGCTGTGTTGCCTGCCCCCGTGATGCCGCCCCTGTCCAGGGGTGCGCTTCCCCTGTGCCAGAAAGCTATTTGAGTCCCCCGCGTGCATACATTCGTGTCCGAGGTTCCGGATCTTATGGCGCACCCTCGTGAGCGTTATCATCGTGGTGAGCATCCTGAGGTGTGGCGTTGCTGGGAGTCGTACTGTATACGGTTTCTGGTAGCAGAATTTCCGGACAAACACTACTAGGGGTGGCATGTGTTGCTTCGCCTGCCCTTGCTGTGTTTGTTTTGGGCTCTACGGCCTGTCGTAGTGTGTATTTGTTTACTTATTTTATTATTTATTTTTGTGTATTTTTCTGTTTTATTTTTGTATGTTCCCGGCTCCTGTGTGTGCCGGTCTGTTTTCTCTGTGTGTAATGTTTGTGTGTTCTGTAGTTCCTGGTTCCTGTGTGTTTCAGTTCTATGTGCGTGTTTGTATTAGTTATGTATTTTCCGTGTGGCCCTTCTGGCTTGATTTGTCCTTTTTGTTTCGTGTGTCTGTTGTGTGTTTCCTTTTGTGCCTCCTGGCTGATTTTGTGTTTTGCCTTTGTAATGTATGTTTATGTGTCCTGTTACGGTTTTGTGCTTGTCATGTTCTCATGTTACTGTTTTGTAGGCCCTTCTGGCATGTGGTATTGTGTTTTTATTTATTTTTCGTTTTTTTTCTTTACGAATTTTGCTTGTTCTTTGCATGCTTTGCATGTAAACATAAACAAAAAAAACTACAGAGCATCAGCGGAGCTGAACTTTGACAAGAGTCTGGCCAACGAGTCAGCCGTTGCTCTGCCCAATGCTGACATTCTCTCTTGCACATCACACCAGTTAAACTTAACCCAGTATGATTCTACCATTGTCACAGAGATAATGTTATATATATGTAATGTTTTGGGATGAATAAAACAGTTAGCATGTATATATAATTACTATTGATAGGTGATATATGCACAGATAAGTATGCATTTTTTCGGCGTATATTCACTTGAGAATTTACTTCAGTACTGGACTATGTTAAGGACTAAAGAGTATATAGTGATTGGTTCGTATACTAATGCCATGGCTTTAATAACCCTTCAGCAGTTGATACATTATATGAGAGAAGTGTACCCGCTTCTCGGTTCAGAAAGGTAGTTACGGCTTTAATAAGCCAACAGTGCCAGAGATTGATAGGCCTTAAACACAAGATCAACCACAATTAAATTTTATTTTTAGTTGTTAATGAAATCATATAATTATGCTTAATAATTATGTTTACACAGAAACATAGGCTTGCATATACGGTCCGTATGCCCTTGCACACACACACAAAAACATTTTCGCTGATTTAATTGATGCAACCAGATCAGTGATGTATTTCTGCGATGTACCGTCTGAAACCTATGCGTTGTTTTCTTTGGGTTATTTGTAAATATTGTGGTCTATTGCGTTTAAGTGAGTTCTCTCATATTGACTAAACTTCTCAATTATCCTAAGTTCCTTCTCAAAATTGTTTTTTGGTAGCATTTTTTCTCATTTAATAAATCCACGTTTGATATTCTCACTTATAAAGTGATCATCAGGTCCCTTCTACCTCAAACTGCAAAATATATCTTGAATATTTGTTATTAAGATACAATAACGACCCATGTACTCGTTATGAGTGTGACGTTGTGTAATATCACTGTAACAATTTCTGTTACATTGTAATTAGGTCTCGATGGATTAGTTTTAATCTATGAATTTGACTTATGGTGTTGAGCTTAAAGCCTATAAACCTCTCAAGGGTTATTATGGTCACAATAATTAATAGCTTATTGACCATTCAGTAAGCATTCAGGACACGTTTTGTCCTGAACAAAGTGGTGGACTAAATTCAAATTTCACCGCATATTTACCGATAAACGGGGCGTAAGATTCGATATATATATATTTGAACACCGTACTGAGTTTACTATGATACGTGGGTGAATCACTCAAGCAGCAAGCCAACTCGGAACCCTTCTTGGCAGTATCGTCTTTTGTTATATGTTTGATATGTAAGTTGACAAAGTTTTGGGCATTGGGCTTTACACCTCTCAACCTTTGGATTGTTCTTAAACCGTGTCATTAGCTTGCTTAGTGACCCACCACCAAATATTGTAGTCTTATAGTCTTTGACTAAAGTAAACTTTGTGTATGTTGTACATCCGAACTAAGTTTCTTGTTGAAGGAAATTAATTCGACTTTGATTTCAAACGCATCTTTAAAGAGTATGCTTTTGGATAGTAAGACTAATTAATGGTAATTTGTTAAATTTGTATCTGAAACGCTTTCAATGGTTTTGCATTGCATATTTGGCATTTTAATTTTTTTTGCTAAGTAGCTTGAACAATGTATTGTTTGCCCAACGTTGATGCTATTTTTTTTTTTAACATAAGTTCAGCATAATAGTTTTACTGAGACCAACGTAACACCTCATCTTTGTGGAAAGGAATTTCTCAAATCATAAGTAAGGTCCAGACACATTTATTTAAATGTTTAAACAATTGCAACTGCTGATATTCGGCTGCGTCGCGTCCGTCAAGTCTCTGTTGACGTACACGCAACGCATCGTGACGCTTCAGCCAGTAACTGGTGGTGCTCCAGCCATATGGCTCAGTGATCGTGATGCTTCAGCCAGTAACTGGTGGTGCTCCAGCCATATGGCTCGGCGGTCGTGACGCTTCAGCCAGTAACTGGTGGAGCCATATGGCTCAGCGCTCGTGTCACTTAAAGCAGTAACTGGTGGTGCTCCAGCTATATGGCTCAGTGCTTATGATGCTTCAGGCAGTAACTGATGGTGCTCCAGCCATATAGCTCAGCAATCATGGTACTTCAGCCAGTAACTGATGGTGCTCCAGCCATATAGCTCAGCAATCATGGTACTTCAGCCAGTAACTGATGGTGCTCCAGCCATATGGCTCAGTGCTCGTGATGCTTCAGCCAGTAACTGGTGATGCTCCAGCCATATGGCTCAGTGCTCGTGATGCTTCAGCCAGTAACTGGTGGTGCTCCAGCCATATGGCTCAGCGTTCGTGATACTTCAGCCAGTAACTGGTGGTGGTGCAGCCATATGGCTCAGCGCTTGTTAATACCTTGGTTAATGGCCGATTTTTTTAATTAAATAGTTTCCTGAGATTGTGAACAAAAGATGAATAAACTAATAAAGTCACAAAAATAATTAATATAAAGAATAAAATAAATTTACACTGTCCCATAGACTGCTATATTACAACCCCATCCTCCAGAAATTATAGTACTTATAGCTACTGTGGATGGAATATATGTAATATAAACTGTTGTACTCAGAAAAAGTCCACATATTGTAAAAGTGGAATCCTAAATGACAACAAAAACTGAAACAGCCTAGACTGTCCAAGCCTAGATAAGCCATACTAGGCTAAACACAATCTTAGGCCTAGTTTAGTAAACATATGCTCATTACTAGAAAAAGTTAGGCTAGTTGTTGCCAAATTTCTCGTGCCCTCTACAAAATAAATGTTACAAAAAGTGTATTTTGTGTATGTGTGTAACAGTTAATATATTGTACATTCTGTTTATAGCGGCTATAGATACTATCAATTTTGGATGACAGGTTGTCAAGGTGATGCAAATCACCTTGCATATCATACAGTGATGCAAATCACCTTGCATATCATACAGTGATGCAAATTATATATATAAAAAAAACAGAATTAGGTGAAAATCAAATAGCAACAGATCAAAGCCCATTCAAGGCTGCTTGTTTTTGCTGGAATGTGATAGCCCATCTCTCACAGCTACTTTAACTTACAGAATACTAATTTACAGGATACATAACTTACAGGAAACATAACTTACAGGGGGACATAACTTACAAGAAGCATTGCCTACAGGATACTAAATTTGCAAGAACATAACTTACAGGAACGTAACGTAAAGGATTCATACTTAACTGGAACATAACTTACAAGCACATAATTTAAAGGATACATAACTTAAAGATACATAACTTACAAGAAGATAACTTATATGGAACATAACTTAAAGAAACATATTTTAAAGGATACATAACTTACATGGTAAATAACTTACAGGGAACAGAACTTACATGAAAAAAACTTACAGGAACATACCTTACATGGAACATAACTTACAAGATACATAACTTACAGTAACATAAATTACAAACAACATAACTTACATGGAATATTACTTACAAGAAACAAAACTTACATGCAATATAACTTTCATGTAACATATTTTACACGGAACAAAACTTACATGGAATATTACTTACAAGAAACAAACCTTACATGCAATATAACTTACATGTAACATATTTTACACGGAACAAAACTTACATGGAATAAATTACAGTAACATAACCCTCAGAGAACATAACTCATATGGAATATAACTTATGGGGAACATAACTTACATGGAATATAACTTACAGGTAACATCATTTACAGTGAACATAACTTACAGGAACATAACTTACAAGGAATATAACTAACAGATAACATAACTTACAAATAACATAACTTACATGGAATATAACTTACAGATAACATAACTTACAGGGAACATAACTTACATGGAATATAACTAACAGGCAACATAACTTACATGGAACATAACTTACAAGTAACATAACTTACAGAGAACATAATTTACATGGAATATAACCTATGGGTAACATAACTTACAGGAAACATAACTTACAGGAAACATAACTTACAGAGAACATAACTTACATGGAATATAGCTTATGGGTAACATAACTTACATGGAACATAACTTACATAGAATAAACCTTACAGGTAATAACATATAGGGAACGTAATTCACAGGAACATAACTTACAGGGAACATAACTTACATGGAATATACCTTACATGTATTGTAACTTATATGGAACCTAACTTACAGGGAACATATACCTTACAAGGAACATAACTTACATGAAATATAACTTATAGGTAACATACCTTACAAGGAACATAAATCACAGGAATATAACTTACACGAGCATAACTTACAGAATACTAACTTACAGGGAACATAATTCAATGGAACATAACTTACGTAATAGGTAACTTGCTGAACAGTTATAAACAGGGTTCGTCGCTTACAGGACACACAACGTCCAAAAGACATTAATAGTTATCACAGCCAACAATACTTTTTTCATTATTTAAACCGATATATTAAGTTCAGTAATGAATGTTTTGTTCATGCAACCTGCAGGCAAATGTTTAGTCCCAATATACGCATAATAACTTAATTATCAATTTTCCAATTCATAGTTTCACAGTCCATCCTCCAATATTGATAGTACTTATAGCAAGTATATTTGATCAGACTTACACAAATGAACTGTTTCAGTCAACAATGTTCACATTTTGTTCTACTGATGTAAGTTTTCTTGCTTTAATACTGTGCATTAAAATATTTAAGACAGTTTTGTTGGATTGACTTGAAATTTTAAACCACCAAGCACTCTGAACAATTATGCGAGATTCAGGATCATTAATTATTTTGAGAGATTATTTGTATTTTAAAAGTTTGTTAAACATGTCTGTCAGCACATGCATAATTAACAAAATATATTTGTAGTGTTGCAGCAAAAAGATTGTAAGTGTTGTTCCCTTTATCTCATTAACGTTGTTCCCATTATTATTGTAGAATTTAAAGTTAATCGTAAATACAGCAGCTTAGTACAAGTTAATAATAAATTTAATAGCCTAATAGAAGTAAGTCATGTATACAATATCTTAATACAAGTAAATCATCAATTCGAAAGCCTATTATCTGTTTTACAAAGGTGTAGGATCGGTCGAAGGAAATGTGTACTGATGAGCGCTGTCCTCTCCTTAATAGTAAACTTCCTCACCGTGTCTTCGACCAATGTGGAGACTTACATCTTTATGAGAGCACTTTTGCAGGTGGTTGTCTTGGCTGCAACACGAGTTGCCTGCTTGTCAGTAAGTATCAAAAATACTTCTTGCATCAGTATAGTCGAGGTCACATTCTGACCCATTACATATATATATAACGCAAGGTATAGTATGTACTAAACTTGACCAAGCAATGCATTGAGGAACATTGACGTTTGGACGTACATGGTAGGCTTATTCTTTATTCATTAAAACATGTTTTAAGTTCATAGTTTCGCCTTGGTTAGGTCTAGTTAGCTCCAATGGTTGTTGATTGTATATAGTTATGCATAAGTTGGATAATAGTATTTTACACATTGTCAAAATTATAAATCACTAATACGTACAATATTATACGTTTTCAAGTACGTAAAACATCTGATGTTCTATCTAAAGTTAATATAATTGCAAAGGTTTCCGAATCCATTGTCGCAAGTGTGACACGAATTGTGTCACGCTTGATGATATACTAAAGTTATGACGGGATTCAAATATTTTGACTGCAATAATATAGATTTGTATGTAAAGCTATAGACTAAGGCAGATACCTCGTCTAAAGTAATATTACGCATTATGATATTTGAAGGAACTGAATCTAACGTTAAGGCCTAACATAAATGGATGGACCGGAGGTAACAATATATGAACTTAACTGAATACATTGACTGAATAGAATTGATTGAATGTAATATCATCAGATACGAGAAGCAAGTATTTCTACTGCCTCGCCATGCTATTTTAGCTCACGTGCCTCCATTGTTTACGTTTCTAAAAACAAACACACACACCTGTTTCTGCCTCTGCCGGGGATCGAACCCGGACCCTTAGGACTACCACCCCAGAGTGCTGTCCACTAAGCCGTGAGGCCCCATAGGTTCAGTGTGTGTGTTTGTACTCACAACTAGGTGAGTACGCGCACACACAATGAATTAGGCTGTGATGCCAGAGGCAGACTCCAAACATATTTTCAAAAGTAGATATGATAAGAGCCCAATAGGTTCATGACTTCAGTTGATTAACGGGTGAGAGGCGAGACCAAAGAGCCGAAGCTCAACCCTTAATTAGGAGAGAACAGACACACACACGAAGCTGGAACAATGAGAGGGACCCCGACAAGTAGACTATTCATGTGGATGAAAAGAAACTGTCAGAAAAATTAGGGCATTAATCAGATGCAGTGTATCAGACAGGCGAAATGTTACCAGTGGAGTACCATAAGGTTCAGTTCAAGAGCCAGTAATGTTCTTTGTCTATATAAACCATCTATGGGAAGGAATTCAGGTTACATGAACATGTTTGTAGATGATTCTAACTTACTACTTAGAGGCTCTAAGGCTCTAAGATGGCTATCAAGCTCTTGAAAATTACCTAGGCAAAATAAGTGAATGGAGTAACACATGGCTGGTGGAATTTAATGAGGACAAATGCCACGTAATGAAATGTAGAATAAGAGAAAATAAGCAGCAAACAATCTATATGTTATGTGAAAAAGTTAAAGAACTGGACAAAGAGATCTAAGGGTGGTTCTGGATAGTAACTGTCAACAGAGGATTACATCAAAAGCATTGTGAGAGGAGCCTACACTACACTTTTTACAATGTTCAAAATTGTTTTCATATTCATGGATGAGGAAATAATAAATGATTCGCGACATTCGTGTGAGTGAAAGTGGAGTATATAACAGTTGTATGGTGTCCATATAAAAGTGGAGTATATAACAGTTGTATGGTGACCATATAAAAGTGGAGTATATAACAGTTGTATGGTGACCATATAAAAGTGGAGTATATAACAGTTGTATGGTGACCATATAAAAGTGGAGTATATAACAGTTGTATGGTGACCATATAAAAGTGGAGTATATAACAGTTGTTTGGTGACCATATAAAAGTGGAGTATATAACAGTTGTATGGTGACCATATAAAAGTGGAGTATATAACAGTTGTATGGTGACCATATAAAAGTGGAGTATATATCAGTTGTATGGTGACCATATAAAAGTGGAGTATATAACAGTTGTATGGTGACCATATAAAAGTGGAGTATATAACAGTTGTATGGTGTCCATATAAAAGTGGAGTATATAACAGTTGTATGGTGACCATATAAAAGTGGAGTATATAACAGTTGTATGGTGTCCATATAAAAGTGGAGTATATAACAGTTGTATGGTGACCATATAAAAGTGGAGTATATAACAGTTGTATGGTGTCCATATAAAAGTGGAGTATATAACAGTTGTATGGTGTCCATATAAAAGTGGAGTATATAACAGTTGTATGGTGACCATATAAAAGTGGAGTATATAACAGTTGTATGGTGACCATATAAAAGTGGAGTATATAACAGTTGTATGGTGACCATATAAAAGTGGAGTATATAACAGTTGTATGGTGACCATATAAAAGTGGAGTATATAACAGTTGTATGGGGTCCATATAAAAGTGGAGTATATAACAGTTGTATAAAAACTTGAGGTGGTAAAAGTGCAAACACTAATATAAAGAAAAGAGGAGATATGATCACTATGTACAAAATCTCGATAGGAATGAACACAATCACGAGGAGAAATTTTAAAAACTTGCAAAGTCTTGATCAAGAGGCTACAAACTCCAGCTTAGAAAGCATCGTTGCCGGAAAGTTTCCGAAATTCTCTTTTACGAACACAGTTGTAGAATGTAAACGGAAAAAATGAGAGACGCGCGCGGTTGCTAAATCATCAGCAGTTTCAACGTCCTATAAGAAAGATAGTAGGTGAGACAGGACACCAGTATTGAAGCTCTTATCCTCTAACTACATATGGGTAATTACACAAATAAACATACAAACAAACATATACCAATCATGGCCTTTCAGAAGACATGAAATTTCAAGATTGAAAGTGAAATCTGGCAAGTTGTGCCCATGCAGCCTCCGGCAGGTACTTAACAGACAGGCGCGAGTTACAGACAGGAATCAAAGTTCTGAACACCAGCATCTGTTCCTCTTCCCTCAAGCCAACTAAATAACTCACCCTCATTCAGTGCTTTAAGTGCTATCACAACGCACATGAAACACGTGCGTTGTGTACTACATATGGACCACCACTTACCACATATGTCAGACCAATCCTGGAGTATGCGGCTCCAGCATGGAGTCCATATCTAGTCAAGCATAAGACTAAACTGGAAAAGGTTCAAAGGTTTGCCACCAGACTAGTACCCGAACTGAGGGGCATGAGCTAAGAGGGGAG
Organism: Procambarus clarkii; assembly: GCF_040958095.1. NCBI lineage: Eukaryota > Metazoa > Arthropoda > Malacostraca > Decapoda > Cambaridae > Procambarus > Procambarus clarkii. Next base: position 5,666,151 of record NC_091195.1, on the reverse strand, counting down.
ACTACGGGAATTAAACCTCACGTCACTGGGAGACAGAAGAGTTAGAAGGGACATGACCACCACATACAAGATTCTCAGAGGAATTGATAGGGTAGATAAAGACAGACTATTCACCACAAGGGGCACATACGTACTTTTCTCCTCTCTTCACCACTCCATACACCAACATCCATCACTCTTTACCCTCACTCTCCTCCACCCCATACACCAACAACCCATCAATGCCTACCCTCACTCTCCTCCTCCCCATACACCAACAACCATCACTCTTTACCCTCTCTCTCCTCCACCCCATACACCAACATCCCATCACTGTTTACCCTCACTCTCCACCACCCCATACACCAACATCCCATCACTCCTTACCCTCACCCTACTCCTCCCCATACACCAACATCCCATCACTGCTTACCCTCACCCTCCACCACCCCATACACCAACATCCCATCACTGCTTACCCTCACCCTCCTCCACCCCATACACCAACATCCCATCACTGCTTACCCTCACCCTCCACCACCCCATACACCAACATCCCATCACTCCTTACCCTCACCCTCCTCCACCCCATACACCAACATCCCATCACTGCTTACCCTCTCCCTCCACCCCCCCCATACACCAACATCCCATCACTTCTTACCCCTCACCCTCCACCACCCCATACACCAACATCCCATCACTGCTTACCCTCACCCTCCACCCCCCCATACACCAACATCCCATCACTCCTTACCCCTCACCCTCCTCCACCCCATATACCAACATCCCATCACTGCTTACCCTCACCCTCCTCCACCCTGTCGGAAAATCCGACACCATTTAATAATCATACAGACAGATAATATTTGCTGCTGTATTACCAACAAGTTACCCATAGAAAACGTAACTTGTAGTGGAATTACCGTCTAAAGAAAACGGGATATCATCACCACACACTATTATAATTCACCACCTATTATGGTGGGAATTATTCTTAAATACATTAGTCTTTGGACTTTACCATCATAAAAACATCTTATATAAATTAACTTAATTATCAATATTAAAGTAGAGTAAATGTGACCCTTCTATCACTTCCTGACATGTGGACAATGTAAGCCAGGCGTCAGAGTGGGGAAGGAGGGCAGCCATTGTTTATTGAGACCAGAGGCTCACACGGGAGCAAATTCGGCTCCTGTTAAATTTACTTGGACGTAGTGTTATGGAAACCAAAGGTGTACCATTTTTCAACACGCAGTCTACAAATTCAAGTTAAGTGTTCTTTCCGAAACCCATTATCTATCATTAGTGGCCATTAATGTCATTGGGTAGGGTTAGCCGGTTAGAACGCGAAATCGCCTCAAACTAAAGGTAATTAAGCCAGGTCTTCAATGTACTGTATAGTGTTTTCTCTGATATAGCTTGTCATATATAGGATTCTGGCTTCACAGCTAGCGCACTTTTGACAGGTCAAGACGAGGAGGAAGATTTTGTGCACCAGTTACTGGGTGATGAAGCTACCTCAAAGAGGATAATTTGGTGTCTACACCCTAGTTATACCTGGTGGACTAACCTGCTGTACTATAAGATAAGGAACCTCTTCAATGTATGTAGTCTATTACTGTAGTTTGATTGGCTGCATATATATAAATTTAATAAACCCCCCTAATGTGTAGAGGATCGATTTGTGAGATTATGAGATTATTGCAGAAATACAGTCCACTTATCATTATACAAATTGCTATCGAAGTATATAAATTAACGTAAATATAAATTCATATAAATTAAATAAATATAAATCTCACAGGTCGGTTCCCACATTATTTGGTCATCTTCGAACCGGATGACGGATTATTTGATCCTTTGAACCCACATTTGGTCATCTTAGTACCGGATGAACCAGTTAACCAGTGGATTCATTAAATAAACTAGTGCAGTGTGATTTAAACAAAGCCAGTCAAGACGGCGGCGTTGACTCGTGCGAGTTCACGAGCCCCGCTCAGTTCAGTTAAGCCTTAGTCAGCGGTTTCATGCACACCCACAGATTTGGTGGCGTGTTATTCTGTGAAATGACAGCGCTAATATAGAAGCCAGCCAAATTAGTGACTGTGTCGCGAGATTGTTCACGGATTTCGTGGTGTTACATTTCGCGAGAGATTATCTACGAATTTTGTGGAGTTTATTTCGCGAGGTCACTAATAATATTTAATACTTCTAGATAATATTAGAAGTTTCATAGAGGCTAATTAAGAGGCTATTATCAATAATTGTGTATATTATTTCTCCAAAATAGAGAATCATTTAATATATACTGCACTAGTGTTCTCAATATAATATTTACTAATTGCCAACCCACAACAGGGTAGGATATGACTAGTTGAACTATTATCGTTCATCCTAGTCCCATTATTACCATAGTCAGTTGTACTATATTAAACAACCTAACACCATTAATGAATGGTGCAGACCCTATTTTGGGTGTAATTTTTATCAACTCGAGTTGAGTTGTATATATAATAATTTACTTATGATCATTACACCTTTGAGTGATTAATTAGTGTCTCTACCATCCTAGGGTGATATAGAAGAGCTAACCTAAAGGTACTTCCAGTGACACTGGTTTATCACTCAAATTATTAGTGTGTATGATTGTATATATATAATGTGTATTAATTTTAAGTGCTAACCTCTAGTAGAGGTAGGATTATTGCCTAGTGAGTTCAGAATTTACCCTAGGCTACCATCAGTGCTTGTTCAGTATTATGAGCAGCCCAAGTACAAGTCCCACAAGGCTTCACCAACGAGCCAGTATGGATAATGCAGGGAGAATGAAAAGAACCCTTGCAGGTCTTAAAGGCCACTTAACAAGACAGATCAAGAAATGTGAAGATTTGTCACAACAATCAACAGTTGATTATGCTGACCTGGAAAGCTATTATCAAGCGGCTGCAGGTAAATTTGAGCAAATCAAATGCCAAATGGCTGTCCTTGTGGGGACAGACTACTACCATCAATTCATCGGTAGCCCTACTAAATATCAGGGCATAACCATGTTAAACTCTGCAGGAGGTAAATTACTCTCAGGCCCAGTATCAAGCCTGAGGAGACCTATGCCTGCAGATAAACAATACCAGTAGAAATCTAAATTTGTCAGCTGATTATATTTCTCCAGTAGCATTATACTAAGGAGATTACAGCTGACTATAGTAACAGAGGTTGATGTTAGTATCATCATTTGAAGCTGAAGATGAGTTCATGAGGCCTCAGTGGCAAATCAGTGAACAGTAGCCTAAAACAGCTACAAGTCACTGCGACCAATGTCACTGATCCCACTGCAGTCTCAGAACCATACTTTACTTTAATGATGAGCTATTCAATCTTCTGAATCAATTAACTAAATTAAAACCCAATAAATATGATGACTGATTTGATACATTTATTATTTAATCAAGATGTATTCCATGGGCCTCAGTGTTTATATATCAGTGACCAGTTACCTGAAGAAACTTCAAGTTATATCTAATGTCACTGATCTCACTGCAGTCCCTGAATCATACTTGACTGTAGTACTTGATCACATCCAGTCTTCTGGGTTAAATAATATGTAATAAGGCTTGAATATTAGCCTTTCAAGAGTTGACAGGGAAATGAAATCGCATTAGACTTCTAACCCCTGCAACTCTAGTACGGGACATCCGTCCTGTACGAACAGACGCACAAATGTGTGATTACTAACTACTAACATCAAATTAATCAAATAATTCGAAGGAGGAGTATCGGTGTTCGTCTGTTCTAATTAGGACTTCGACCCGTGAGCAGCCCCCTGGGGAATTATGTCGGAAAATCCGACACCATTTAATAATCATACAGACAGATAATATTTGCTGCTGTATTACCAACAAGTTACCCATAGAAAACGTAACTTGTAGTGGAATTACCGTCTAAAGAAAACGGGATATCATCACCACACACTATTATAATTCACCACCTATTATGGTGGGAATTATTCTTAAATACATTAGTCTTTGGACTTTACCATCATAAAAACATCTTATATAAATTAACTTAATTATCAATATTAAAGTAGAGTAAATGTGACCCTTCTATCACTTCCTGACATGTGGACAATGTAAGCCAGGCGTCAGAGTGGGGAAGGAGGGCAGCCATTGTTTATTGAGACCAGAGGCTCACACGGGAGCAAATTCGGCTCCTGTTAAATTTACTTGGACGTAGGGTTATGGAAACCAAAGGTGTACCATTTTTCAACACGCAGTCTACAAATTCAAGTTAAGTGTTCTTTCCGAAACCCATTATCTATCATTAGTGGCCATTAATGTCATTGGGTAGGGTTAGCCGGTTAGAACGCGAAATCGCCTCAAACTAAAGGTAATTAAGCCAGGTCTTCAATGTACTGTATAGTGTTTTCTCTGATATAGCTTGTCATATATAGGATTCTGGCTTCACAGCTAGCGCACTTTTGACAGGTCAAGACGAGGAGGAAGATTTTGTGCACCAGTTACTGGGTGATGAAGCTACCTCAAAGAGGATAATTTGGTGTCTACACCCTAGTTATACCTGGTGGACTAACCTGCTGTACTATAAGATAAGGAACCTCTTCAATGTATGTAGTCTATTACTGTAGTTTGATTGGCTGCATATATATTAATTTAATAAACCCCCCTAATGTGTAGAGGATCGATTTGTGAGATTATGAGATTATTGCAGAAATACAGTCCACTTATCATTATACAAATTGCTATCGAAGTATATAAATTAACGTAAATATAAATTCATATAAATTAAATAAATATAAATCTCACAGGTCGGTTCCCACACACCCCATACACCAACATTCCATCACTGCTTACCCTCACTCTCCACCACCCCATACACCAACATCCCAACACTCCTTACCCCTCACCCTCCTCCACCCCATACACCAACATCCCATCACTGCTTACCCTCTCCCTCCACCACCCCATACACCAACATCCCATCACTGCTTACCCTCTCCCTCCACCACCCCATACACCAACATCCCATCACTGCTTACCCTCTCCCTTCACCACCCCATACACCAACATCCCATCACTGCTTACCCTCACCCTCCACCACCCCATACGCCAACATCCCATCACTGCTTACCCTCACCCTCCACCACCCCATACACCAACATCCCATCACTGCTTACCCTCTCCCTCCACCACCCCATACACCAACATCCCATCACTGCTTACCCTCTCCCTTCACCACCCCATCCACCAACATCCCATCACTGCTTACCCTCTCCCTCCACCCCCCCATACACCAACATCCCATCACTGCTTACCCTCACCCTCCTCCACCCCATACACCAACATTCCATCACTGCTTACCCTCACTCTCCACCACCCCATACACCAACATCCCAACACTCCTTACCCCTCACCCTCCTCCACCCCATACACCAACATCCCATCACTGCTTACCCTCTCCCTCCCCCCCCCATACACCAACATCCCATCACTGCTCACCCTCTCCCTCCTCCACCCCATACACCAACATAGAAACAAGAGGTTGTGGAGGCTCTTCTACAAGGGAAAATAGGTGATGTAAAGCTCTCCCCTCTAGATAATCCAACACGGAACAAGAAGATGGATGAATACCTAGTCTACAGGTACAGTCACGGGTATCCACTAGAGTGGGCCTATGAATTAGACGGGGTACACAGAGCACGAAGATTGACCAAGAATGGTAAGCCTACTGATCAAGTAGTCATAGTCTGTAGACACACACCAGAATAGTCTGGAAAAAGCCTGATCCGCCACCTGACCGGCATTGGTTTGGTGGGTTGTATACCCGCCCCAGCACGTTCAGGGTATGGGAACCGAACCCTGTGGAGTGTTACGAGTGCTGTGGCAGTGGCCACATAGCTAAGCACTGCTTGTGCTCCACACCCAAGTGTGCTCTCTGTTCCGGTCCTCATCCACTGAAGGACTGTCAGTATAAGAAGACCAGAGACCAAAGAAAGCAGGAACAGGAGCAAGAGAACACTGCAACAGAAGCAGGGCAACATCCTGAATCTGTGGCTCCGTCTAAACCGCCGCTGAAGTGTTTCAGATGTGGTACTGAAGGAGTCACCATCTGGCACTCAGATTGTACCAAACGGCCAGCCTCCCTTGGCAAAAGGAGGCAAGTGCCCGATACTCAACAAGTGTCTACTGATGCCGGCTCTAGTACTGTTGACCCACCCCATAGTGGTGACAGTACCAGCAACGCCACTGACAACACACAACAGCCTGATACAACAGTTAATGGACAGTTGGCAACCTTGCAAGCACAAGTAGCAGAACTGACTGAAATTATACAGACGCTACGTCGGGCTCCTCCACAAGAGATACAGCAGCCTCCATGCAGCTGTGTCACAGCCGTGGCCCGCACTGGTAAAGGTTCCTGTGGTGGTGGTGACGGCAGCGGCGGCAGCGGCGGCGACGACAGAGATGAGAGCGACAACGGAGGAGGTGGCAGCGACGTCGTCAGTCAACTCAGGGATGACAGCAGTAATAGTGACACAGAAACATTAACTGGAAAAGGAAGTCGACCTGCATCAGCATATTTTAAAATGATTCATGACCTTAAGGAACGCGCTCAAGCCAGGTACGAGAATGAAAAAGATAATATTCTGAGTGACAGTAATTATGCCATACGACTTACAGAGAGCATTCACTCGCGGACCATCCCGAGTTGCTCAGTGATCAAGAATCTGATGATGTCACCAGATGTTCCTGACGACACCAAACGCCAGGTTGGTGTGGCTCTTTACGTCGTAGAGTCACTTATTGACACATTGTGTAAGTGGGACGAGGACAACAATGGGACCACCTGTCCCAGGGAGGAACAACACCAAGACGATGGCTGCTGTTGACACAAGAACCATTAGGTTTCTCAGTTGGAACATTCGTAGCATCAACAAAAGACTGAATGACCTAATTGCATATGTTACCTGTAACAACATAGATATAATTGCTGTACAGGAGCCCTACACGTCCAACATGATAAACAAAACCCCACCAAAAATCAGAGGGTATGCATCCTATAATAACAGTAACGCCACAGGCCTATTAACATACGTCAGAAGTGATTTACCGAACATTCTTGTGAGTACGTCACACAATGTACACACACAGTACCATCACTTTCATGTACAAACTACAGCAGGCCACTTTTCATTCCTCAACGTATATGCCAGAAGCCAGAAACTCAATGTAACATTGTTCCCAGATCTAGACAATCATGGGACAATATACATGGGGGATTTTAATGCTAGACATATTACGCTGGGAGATAGTACTAACAACGATAATGGATGCAAATTTATCAAATATGTTTATGACAACAGATTAACCGTGTATACTACGGATACCCAAACTCATTTATTGGGAGGCAGACTTGATTATGTAATGGGTAGAAACCTTGTGCAAGATAGGATGGAATGTTCGTTGGTAAATCACTTAGACTTTGCAGTTTCTGTTTCCTATGAGGTACAGTGTGATGTACCTAATAGACATCAGAGACGGAAAATGAATATTCCATATGGCTTGCATGACCACTTTATTAATTGTATATCAAAATGGTATCAAGATTACACAATAACGAATGTACAAGCCTTCTCCAGAGATCTCGTTGATACGATTACTACCTACTATGACACATGGGTGTGTTGGGGAACAGGTCGTAAGCCTAGCAGAAGTGGGCAACACCTACTACCACCCAAGTGGGTCCTTGACCCCGTATTTGTTAAAGAACATGAACGAGTAAAGCAACTTGGAGATACGTACAAACGAACCAAAGCACAAGGTGACTTGCATGCATTTCTAGTTGCAAATAGAGAGGTGAGAGACATGAGCAACGTCATACGTAATAAACATTGGAAAGAGTTCCTACAAAGTATAAATGAGCAAACAACACTTGTTGAAGTTTGGGAAAAGATACGAAAAATCTCTAGAAGCAGCCCAACCAAACCACTGCACCACAGCCCACTAGAACAAGCAAATATCGTCCTTGATCAATGGGCACTAACATCGAGCTACGACTCACTCCCAATTAACATACAGCACAAACTTGATGACACACGCCCCAACAGACAACGAACCATCAATCTTGCCTGTACAGCTATCGACGTGTCGGACCTTAATGATGTAACTGAATGGGAATTAAATCATGCACTAAAGATGGGAAAATCAACTGCTCCTGGAAAGGACGGTATTACTTACAGTCTACTGAGATAAGTCTCACACGTACCAGGTAATCCACTATTAGTGTTGTACAGAATGAGTTTACGTGAAGGAGTATTACCTGATGCTTGGACAAAGAGTGTCATTGTTCCCATCCCCAAACCCCACTCAGATAATTATAGACCCATATCTCTAACATCGTGTGTTTGTAAAGTGCTTGAACGTATTGTTCTTAACCGACTCATGTATCGTATACAGGGGGACCTGTCACCTCAACTGTTTGGATTTATGCCTGGGCTCAGTACACAACACTGTTTTGCTGAGTACTTCGCACATATTGAAGCTTCCCCTCAAACAGTCTTCATCGACCTAACAGCAGCTTTTGATACAGCAAACAGAGAAATCATACTGGAACAGCTTGCCGAGCTGGGAATACAAGGAAAATTACTGAAATGGATAAAGGGCTATTTGTCTAATCGAACAGCATATGTTTTGTTTAATGGTGTTAAAAGCACAGAGAGCAAACACTTTGAACTGGGAACTCCACAAGGAGGGGTCCTCAGCCCCTTGTTCTTCAACGTTCTGATGCATAAACTTATTAAAGATCTTCCAACTAATAATGAAGACACTGTCATTTGTTATGCTGATGATATATGTTTACAGGCTGCCACCGAGCCTAGAATGCAAGTTCTGCTCGACGCTTTTGCTACTTGAGCTGAGGAATGTGGCCTCCTTATCTCTATACAGAAAACTCGTGCCCTCATTCCATGTGGTATTCCACCACCCAATTATCATATAGATGGGCGAGCACTTGAGAACTACGAGTCTTACAGATACCTTGGTGTCCCCATTAACGACCCTGGGTACCTTTCTTCTCTCAAGAGGAGACTTTGGGAGAGATTAAAGCCCTTGCGGGTCCTTGTTGGTGTCAATCATGGACTTAACGTGAGACTTGCTAGAATGTTTTATGTATCATTTATACGCTCTGTGATTGACTACAATGCTCTACATCTCACACTGTATACTGACAAAGAGCTGAAATCTCTTGAAACCTTGCAAAATGAAGCTATGCGTCTCATCCTTGGGGCTCCAAAGTCCACGAGAATAGTTAATATGAGAGCAGAGTTAAAATTACCTACCATAAGTGAGAGAATTTTGTCTATTAGCACAGTTTTCGGCGTGAAGGCATTGAGTAGATCTAGACAACACATGAAGTTTCAAGCTAAACTTTCTAATATGCTGCACTCATCTGAGGTCTATAGAAGAAGAACGAAATCTAATTATGTATATTGGTTCTACAAGGTAGCCAACTCCATCAAAATATTAAATATGTACCCAACTCAACTAATGATTAATCAGCCAATTACACCATGGGATAACTGGGATCTATCAGTTGATTTTGTAAATGCGCCCAAGAAAGATAGTGTGCACACTACATTATTAAAACAGTTAACACTGTGCAGCATCACTGAAAGTACTCAGAGTATGGGTAACGATGTGTATCAGTGCTATACCGACGGGTCTGTAGAAGAAGGTGGACGATGTACCGGATGTGCATGTAACATATTTGAATAATCTTCTCTCGTACATACAGCAATGAAGCGCGTCAATGACTGGGCAAGTACAACTCAAACCGAACTTGCAGGCATATACCTTGCCACTGAATTTTTAAAAGACAAAGGCAGTGGACTTATATACTGTGACTCGCAGAGTGCACTCCTGGCATTGAACGCACATAGTAGTGACACCCAGAAAATAGTCAGTGATATTCGAATGAATGTTTTAGCTGCCAAAGAAAACATATTTGAGATTAAATTCCTATGGATACCATCACATGTTGGCATCTCAAGGCATGACACTGTTGATATGCTTGCTAAGTCAGCCTGCAGAAAACCAGTGGTAGAAATTGATATGGGTGTTTCATTAGCAGTGACAAAGAGAATACTTAAACAAATATCTAATGAAAATCTCACCGACCTAACAAATTCTCAAAGACCTGAAAGTTGTAGCATTAAATATTATGATAGATATCGTGAGGAGACATTCACATATGGGACTAATAGAACAAGAACCCGGCAATGAGATGTTATAGTGGCCAGAATACGCCTGGGATATAGACGTATCTGGCAGCTTTCTCAAAACCCAAATGTCGAGTACACAATGTGTCAACTTTGTGAAAGAGAAAACATGCACTCTCTTGAACATTATATTGTAGAATGTACCATACTGACTGACTTTCGCCCTCCTGGGCTAAGGTATGCTGAACTCTGTAGTTACTATATGAGTACTGGAACACTTGATGATATATTGGACTTGTATCCAAGATTGACCATGTAATATATCAATCTTACAATGTATATATATGATGTAACTATATAACCTGAGCTTGTAAAAGCACCTTCATCACCTTCAGTGATTAAGTGCTTAATTGCACACTAGTTTCTTTATCAGCTATCTCACCCTGTCAGAGTAAATGAGACAAATGTATGTGAATGCATGTGTGTGTGTGTATATATGTATGTATATGTGTGTGTGTGTATGTATATGTATGGGTATAAAGTATATATGGAAGCTGATCAGAATTACATTTCACCTCTGTGAATGTACATTAATGACACTATGTAAAAGACACATCTAACACTTTATGTAGGGCATACGTAAATCTGTGTATCTATGTATTTACGTATGTAGGTTAGCTTACCACTTTAAAAGCACCGAATCACCTTCTGTGGTTGAGTGTATAAACCCTTCAATAAACCCTTGAACTATATGTTTAACACTTCTCTAACCCTGTCCATGGAGGACAGAAGAAAATGTATATATTCTGGTTAGCATTGTAAATGTGTGGCCACGTCTGTGGTAGAAAAAAAAACTGCTTACCCTCACCCTTCACCACCCCATACACCAACATCCCATCATTGCTTACCCTCTCCCTCCTCCACCCCATACACCAACATCCCATCACTGCTTACCCTCTCCCTCCACCACCCCATACACCAACATCCCATCACTGTTTACCCTCACCCTCCACCACCCCATACACCAACATCCCATCACTGCTTACCCTCACCCTCCACCACCCCATACACCAACATCCCATCACTGCTTACCCTCACCCTCCACCACCCCATACACCAACATCCCATCACTGCTTACCCTCTCCCTCCACCCCCCATACACCAACATCCCATCACTGCTTACCCTCTCCCTCAACGACCCCATACACCAACATCTTCACCGATTGCTTTGAAATTATCACACAACGTTCTTTTCGCATCCGAGCGGGTTTATATATACATACTATATAGATGTCACGTCTGTGACGGGACAAAAACATACTTTTTTAAAAAAAAACTGCGTTTTTCATGTGTTTTTCATGTGATGGAAATAATCGAAACCTCTTTACCGATTCCTTTGATATTTTGACACAACGTTGCATTCGAATAGGCGCGCGTTTTTGTATACCTACTATATTCATGCTTCACCTATGACAGGAAAAAAACATTTTTTTTTTTTTTTAACAGCGCATCTGTTGCATATAAGAGCAACACACGCTGTAATCTCCAAAAGTTCTTCCCAGATTGCTTTGAAATTTTGACACAACGTTCCATTCGAATACATGAGTGTTTTTATATACCTACTATATAGATACCTCACTTGTGACAGGTAGAAGCATTTTTTTTTTTGGGTTAAGAGCGCCACCTGTTGCTCATAATAGCAACAGAGGCTATACTAAATATGTCACGATTCCATTTCAATGTTTCCGACTGCATTGATAAATAGAATTTTCATAGATTTCGATTTATTTTCATTTTGATTTACTTATTTTCTGTGACATTGCGTTGGAATTCAGCTGTGTTGTTTCTATACCATTCATTCTGTAAGTACAAGTATAAATGCCACACCTGTCACAGGTAAAACCATTTTTTTTTTTTTTAAGAACGCCATCTGTTGCACGTAAGAGCAACACCCGCTATACTATATATGTTACTATTACATTTCAATGTTTCCAATTGCATTGACAAATTGAAATTTCATAAAATTCCATTTATTTTAATTTTGATTTAATTATTTTGTGTGACATTGCGTTGGAATTGAGCTGTATCGGGCGAGAGAGTGGGGAATGGTGGGGAGGATGAGGGGACAGGGGAATGAAGAATGGTGTGGACAAGAGGAAAGGGGAGTGAGGGATGGTGGGGAGGATGAGGGAGGAGGGAATGGAAAGGAGGATGAGGGGACGAGGGAGTGGGAGATGGTGGAGTGGGGAATGGTAAGGAGGATGTGGGGACACTGGAGTGGGGGATGGTGGGGAGGACAAAGGGACAGGGAAAAGGGGGAAGGGTGGGGAGGACGAGGGAATGGGGGAATGGGGAATGGTTGGGAGGATGAAGGGACGGGGAATGATTGGGAGGACGAGAGGACGGGGGAGAGAGGATGGTGGGGAGGACTGGGAGACAGGGGAAGGTTGCTGTGCTCAGCAATGCACATGTGTTGCAGAGCCACAGTAACGCGTGGCCGGGTACAGCTAGTTATAATAATAATAATAATAATAATAATAATAATAATAATAATAATAATAATAATAATAATAATAATAATAATAATAATAGTTTATTTAAGGAAAAGTCCATACATACAAAATGAGTTACAAGCAGAATGTTTGATATCTAGATAGAGCTACTATATAATATGCCTAAAGTGGTAAGAACTCTATACATGTAAGATGTAAAGCCATAATAAGCACAGTGTTTCTGAGAACTCTTCCATGTTCCATTGCCAAGGAAACATCCGTGTATTTGTTGAAAATGTTCCAATGTATCTTGAACACCAGAAGCTCTCTGTCATCCATGTTCCACCTTCACTCATAGGGGCTCCCCCAGTATTTGTACCATGGAACACTCCTCACTTTTCCCATATCATTCAGCAGGTACATCTTCCATAGTTCCCCTGCCTACGCGGAGGGTTCTCTGCACACCACAGAAAACGTTTTGACAACAGGCAATTCTCACCCAGGACTATACTACTCGAGATCACCAGTTCTATCTACACCTGCTGCTCCTGTCCACCCACCCTTTACCACCTCATCATGCACTGACATCGACAGAAACACGCCTCACATGCCATTCAACCTAGATACATTTCCATCACAATCACCCCTACACCTCAGCCAACCCTTTTCCTTAAAAGATCCCAGAGGTCACAATCATCATCAACCTCTTTACCCCATTCTTAGTGGTCCTTCATCTCATCCCTCTCATGAGCACCTGCATCCCTCACATGAGCACCAGCATCACTCTCATGAGCACCTGCATCCCTCTCATGAGCACCTGCATCCCTCACATGAGCACCTACATCACTCTCATGAGCACCTGCATCCCTCACATGAGTCCCTGCATCACTCTCATGAGCACCTGCATCACTCTCATGAGCACCTGCATCCCTCTCATGAGCACCTGCATCCCTCTCATGAGCACCTGCATTCCTCTCATGAGCACCTGCATCACTCCCATGAGCACCTGCATCCCTCTCATGAGCACCTGCATCTCTCTCAAGAGCACCTGCATCCCTCTCATGAGCACCAGCATCCTCTCATGAGCACTTGCATCACTCTCATGAGCACCTGCATCCCTCTCATGAGCACCTGCATCACTCTCATGAGCACCTGCATCCCTCTCATGAGCACCTGCATCACTCTCATGAGCACCAGCATCCTCTCATGAGCACTTGCATCACTCTCATGAGCACCTGCATCCCTCTCATAAGCACCTGCATGAGCACCTGCAAGGAGCCTGTACGTGTATTTTGTAATGTTTGTTTAAGATTTACAAATTGCTATACCAAAACCTTCTGTTCCTCCTGCAACTCTTCCTATGCCTTGTGGCCGTCAGTCTGTACCTTAATTATTGCGTCACTATTCACACTGAGTATTTCCTCAACAATCTCTTCAATAGATTCTTCTTTATTCACAGAACTTGCCGCCTAATTATTTTCATCAGCTGTTTCATATTCTTTCTTATCAATCGCTTCAGCATTATTATGGAAGTTACTTCTAAGTATCGGGAGTTTATCGTTGTCAGTGTTGCAGTAAAAGTGAAGGAGGCACTTTCCCTCGGTGTCCTCGTTGGTGTATGTCTCACACAAGGTGACCGTTGGTGTATGTCTCACACAAGGTGACCGTTGGTGTATGTCTCACTCAAGGTGACCGTTGGTGTATGTCTCACACAAGGTGACCGTTGGTGTATGTCTCACTCAAGGTGACCGTTGGTGTATATCTCACACAGGGGGACCGTTGGTGTATGTCTCACACAAGGCGACGGTTGGTGTATGTCTCACACAAGGAGATTGGTGTATGTCTCACACAAGGTGACCGTTGGTGTATGTCTCACACAAGGTGACCGTTGGTGTATGTCTCACACAAGGTGACCGTTGGTGTATGCCTCACACTCGGTGACCGTTGGTGTATGTATCACACAAGGTGACCGTTGGTGTATGTCTCACACAAGGTGACCGTTGGTGTATGTCTCACACAAGGTGACCGTTGGTGTTTGTCTCACACAAGGTGACCGTTGGTGTATGCCTCACACAAGGTGACCGTTGGTGTATGTCTCACACAAGGTGACTTACACGAGCCAAATGTCAACTCCCAAATCCACATCTGTCACATATGTTCTCTGGCCCTCCATACAACCAGCCCTTGTGCATTTCCGGCCACCCTGTGTCCTTGAAGTACCGTCTTCCTTATAGCAGCCATAACTGGCGGATGATTCTTAGACGGTACCGACATTCTGGCGTCCCAGATGTCTCCACTAGCTTGCTTGCACGCACACACACACATTCATGCACACTTCCCTTGCCCCATACTCTGAAAGAGATTTTCGAATTTATTCATGTGTAATAAACTAGGTTTGTTGTAGGAATTATTCAGTATGGTTTCTCATAGACTAAGGGGACTTGGAAAGTTTGGAGTCAGGCGGTAGTTTGACCTGACCCAAGCACAGGGTCATCTCTACTGAGATTAGCGGTTTAGGTCACAAAATGGCTGGCGCCTTTGTCTTAAGCAACGTATAATGAATTATTTTACAGAATTCAGTAATTTAGAGAAATTCAAGTCTTCATTAAAATTCTATTCAATAGTATTCCTGGTTAAAGTATCAAGAGTATCCTCAATTGTCTGAATAATGAGTAAGTCAACATCAGTGACGTCACTAGCCGGGACTAGCCTCGTTCGCGGAGCGATTTGTGCGACCGAGGGTCACAGGTCACCAAAGCCTTCCACATGTAGTAATTCTCAAAGGTCAAATAGCCATTTTGTAATTGGAAATAGCCTTTCTCTAAGATGCCTGTGCAATTACCTTCAGTTTAAAAGAGTTCAACCATCTGGGTTGTTCAGTGTAACAGAGATTAGTTGTTCAACTTAAACCCTGCTTAGTAATCTTGGTAAACCTGGCGTAGGAATACCCCTCGGGCTTCTGTGTTGAGCATAGCGATGAGGATCAGTGTGGACAGGTCAACGACTCGGGAAGGTGATCCACTCTCACCCTCTCCCTAAAGAGATCAGCCTAACATCTAGCTGGTTGCAGTTAAAGGTACAGTCTGCTATAGTTTTGTATAGGAAATTAATTCATCTCATGCCTAAGTCACGGAGTGTTAACTATAGGGAGTGCTTTGATTTAGATTTTATTTTAGATTTTGAATAAAATATTTAGTTAGTAATTTGCATTTTTATTATTTCCATTTCATGTTTTCGTATTTCTCATTGTCCTTGGCACGTGGTCTCCATGAGTCTGAGTTTAGTTGGGCCGCCAGCCCAACAAAGATTAAGAGTTCAGTTATCCCTTTGTTTGCTATAATTTCTCACACTTAACGTAGATTCTTCCCTCCTCGTCCAAATAACTGGGGGTCAAGCTCCAAGGTATTGATGGCATAATAGGTCCAAACCCCGGTTATTGTGTTTTGTGTTAATGGTCTGGTGGTGGCGGCGTAAAGGAGATCCTAGTGTTTGCTAGGAGTCAGGTACCACGTCGTGAGGCTGTAGAATCTTGGCCGGTCAAACGGCTCATGACCACGTGGCGTGGGATTCAGCTTAGAGTAGTAGCTCTGGGGGTCCCTTGGATTGAAGAGAAATAATTTAGAATACAGGTAGAGGTAAGGGGTAAAGGACAGAGTAGAGCCGAACCCCTTCCCCGTGTTACACACGTCTACACATTGGGTCACAACAATGACCGTCTTAAAAATAAATCATGCCATACAAACTGCTCCAGGTTTTGGAAATTTCAACCAGCTATTCAGACAAGGACTTCCAATACATGTAGTATACATAAACTTTGCTAAAGCTTTTGATAAGGTACCACATGAAAGACTGACATGGAAAGTACAAGCATATGGAATATATTGTAGAATACTAGAATGGATCAAACAATGATTAAAACAAAGAAAGCAAAGTGTCGTCCTAAATGGAAATATCTCTGACTGGAGAAATGTGGTGAGTGGAGTACCGCAAGGTTACATTTTGGGGCTAACCCTTTTTTTCAAATACATCAATGACATAGAATAGAATATCACAAACCATATCATCAAAATTGAAGATGACGCTAAGATTTATGGTAAAGTAGGGAGTGAACATAATATTGAGGCCTTACAAAGCGATCTACATGAACTCCACAAGTGTCGGACGATTTGCAGATGCTCTTTAACTACGAAAAATACAAAGACCTTGCATGTGGGGCATAACATTGCACATCACAACTATCAAATAAAAAATATTACCTTGCAGGAGGTTGATGAAGAAGGACCTTGGAGTCAGGATCCACAAATCAAATCAAAAGTTGCTCAACAAGTGGAAGCTGCAGTAAAAGAAGCCAACCATATCCGAGGAATAGTCAGACGTAACTTTGATTTAATTGAAAATAGAGTAACTATTTTTTTTTTCAACAGTATAAATCTCTTGTCCTTGTATTATTGTATCGAAGCATAGGGACCTCAGCTTCAGAAAGGTACATCTGCTTAATTAAGGAAAAGTTCAACATCGGCCAAGAAAAATCATTCCTGAACTAAGTGGGCTCTTTTCTTTCTTTTCTTTGATGTCCAAAGGATTTGGAAAGGTTGGGGAAGGTAGAGGGTATGGGGAGGTGAAGTTCTGGAAGAGGATGCGGGTGTTGAGAGAGGAGGTTAGAAAGTTCGGTAGCCTGTCCACCATGGGTTGACATGTGTGTGTCGTTTGTTTGGGTTTGTGGTGTGTTGGGTTGCCAGTACTTTGGCTGGGTGGCTAGTGTTTGTGTCCTAGCTGGTGTCTGGAAGCCCTAGGTGGAGTTGGCTGCAAGAGTTTAATCTTAGCAACATCACGGTAGTTACTCTTCTGATAGCACAAAAAAGGTTTTTTTTTTTTTTTTTTAATTTTTTATTTATTTTTTTTTTTTAATTCTTTATTAGGTATAGATCGGGTCCGGGATGGGCCACTCATCTGGGTCGTCTGGTAGGCCACTTAATATTTTAGGTCTTGGGAAGGCCTGATCATGGACGTGTCTCACTTTTTGTTAGAAAGTTATTCTTCTGGTCCTGTGTGGTGGTTCATGGATCTCGTAGTCACTGGTGGTGTTAACTGCTTCGTAGGGATCTTCGGGGTCTGGGACGTACATGTGCTTCATGCGGTACAGCTGCCTTCTGGCCAGGTAGCTGAGTCTGATGTTCATTGGCATTATGTTGAGTGTCTCATGGAGTTGGTCTGTTCTTACCGTATTCATCAGTGACAGGCCCACTGCAAAGCGAAGTGCTTTATTTTGTACCCGTTGGATCTTCAGCAAGTTGGTTTGGTTGGTAAGGTTCAGGTGGACGTAAGGGTACTCCAGGCTAGGCCTTATTATCATTCAGTACAGGTGGAGCTTGATGTGGGATGGGGCTTGCCTAAAGCGGAAGAGCCTCAACAGGGAACCCCTAGCCATCGCTGTCTTCTGGGAGACGTACTGGGAGGAGTTGAGTAGACTGTTAAAGTTGTATCCGAACACTGTGTTGGAGTTTGAGATGGCTATGGGTTCACCCCTGATCCTTATTCCTTCCCTCGTTTTCAATTGAGAAAGCCATACATCCAACAGTGCTTATTTGGATATTTTCTGGGTTAGTGGTGATCCTCCATTTTCTTTCCCAGTTAGCAGTCCTGGCTAGTTCTACATTCGCCTTACGGGTTACAGTTGCATGTTTGGCTGCTTGGCTTCTTGGGTTAGATGTTATTACGTGTCTTTCGTCGTCCGCAAATTGGACGATAATGGTGTCCCTGTACTCCGGTTGGGGCAGGTCATTTACAAAAATGTTGAAGAGGACCGGGCTCAGGCACGACCCTTGGGGGACTCCAGCTGTTGGGGTGAAGACTGCTGCAGCTTTCGCCTTGAAGCTGGGAGTAACTTATCTGTTCTTTAGGAAGTTTCTGATGGGCCTGAGGAGGGTCCAGTTTTGGACTGGTAATTTTGCTAATTTATACACCAAACCATCGTGCCATAGGCTGTCGAAGGCCTTGTGGACGTCCCTCGTCGCAATTAGGGCTACCTGTTTTTGCTGGCGAATTGAGCTCACAGCATCTTAGATGATGTTTATTGCGTGCAAGGTTGACCCTTGTGCTCGAAAGCCAAACTGTTTTTTTGTGAGGAGGTTGTTTGTACTCCATGTAGTAGTTGAGATGGTTGGACATGATTTTTTCAAAGCACTTGCGTATTGTGTCTAAGAGGGAGATTGGACGGTAGTTGCCAGGCTGGTGGGGGTCTTTCTTGGGTTTGGGAATGAATATCATCTTGGCCGATTTGAAAGCTAAGGGAATGTGACCAGAAGCCAGCATGGCATTGAATTGGTTGAGTAGGGATTGCAGAAAATTGCCTGGTAGGAATTTGATCTGCTTTGCTTTGATCCCCGATGGTCCTGGGGCCTTATCTTGGATGTTTTTAATGACTCCTCTCATGTCTACCATAGTTATTGGGTCTTGTTAGTGGGTGGTCGTCTTGGAGGGTTGTCAGGTCTATCAAGGGGGTGCTGAGAAGGAAGGCGGCGTTTTCTGTTGTCCATTGGTTGACACGGATGAAGTGAATGTTGTTGAAGGCTCTGCTGTTTGAAGCCGTGAATGTCTTTTTTTCATTCTGCACCGATGAGGTCAGCCTGTTCTTGTGGGTCTTCTATTTTTTTCTCTTGTTCCTCGTCATCATCATCAAGGAATGTGTGTACGAGGCGGGTGAGGCTGGGGTTAGCCGATCCCAAGAGCTGTCTGATCTTACACCAGAAGGCTCCCGGCTCCTTTTTGTACTGGTTGGCCTGTCTCACAAGGGTTCCCCATATGTGGCTCTAATGAGTTAGCATTAGGTCTAAGGTTCCCCTTCTGAGTGTTTGTAGGGACAACACTGGTGGCTGGACAGTTTGGTAGTGGCTTTGACTGGCTCGCTGGTACTCATTCAATTTACCTCTGATTTCTTGAGTCGGTTTATATTGATGGTGGGCCCTTGTGGTGGATCTTTCACAGGTGGCCTCAGTTGCAAGCTGGATGTGGTTGTGGATGGCGTTTACTGCTTGGTCTATTGTTTGGGTGGGTAGGTTGTCATACTCAATTATGGGGTCGTCAGTGAGGAAGGTGTCATAGTCCCAGGCTCGCATGGTTTCCAGTCTGGGCCTGGGAGGTGTCACAAACTGGAAGGGGGTCGCTTAGAGGATGGTGACCACAGGGATGTGATCAGACACCACGTTCTTGCCTGGCGTCACTCTGCAGTGGAACAAGTCACAGTCTCTGTTGGTCAGTAATATGTCAGGGATGCCACTCACATTGCCAGCAAAGAATGTCTTGAAGTGGGGGCCTTCGGTGGAGAGGTCTCTGTTTTGCATTAAACTGAAGAGCTGTCTGCCCTTTAGGTCTGCTCTGGTAGGAGCGTTGAATAGGGCCTGGTGGTGGTGGGCATTCAGGTCTCCTGCAATTATAGTTGGGAGTGTCCTGTCGAGCAGCCTGTTGAGTGGGATAGAGGGGAGGTAAGTGAGTCCTAGGGGTAGGTATGCGGTGCAGACGATTAGGGGGCCGTGTGAGGTGGTGAATTCTATTGCAAGGAAGTGGTCATCTTCTATGAGGATGGGGCGGTAGGAAAGCCTTCTCTTTATTAGGATTGCCACCCCGCTGTGCATCCCCCTGTTGACCTGCATAGTAGAAAATCCCCAAAGAGAGATGTGCTGGTCCTGTCTAACCGCTGCTTTATTGAGTAAGATAATATCTGGGTTAAGTCTGGCTACCTCCAGGGTGAGGAAGTATCTGTTGTTGAGGTAGAGTCTGATATTCACTTGAAGAATGGTGATCCCCGTTGTTGGTTGTGAGTCGTATGTGTTTGTTCGGCTCGAGTGTCAGTGTTGTTAACTTCGGTTTGGCTTCTGATGTGTGTGTAGGTGGAGGATAGGTCTTTTGGACCAGGGATCATGTTCCTGGTTCCGGCAGGGGGGGGGGGGGATGGATGAGGTTTTCCACACGTTGCTGTACAATTGAGGGGTCTTTGTTGACGCTACTGTTCTCAATGTCCACGTTTGTAGTGCTAGAGTTACTCACAGATGGAGTATTGGGGGGGGGGGGTTGCTTGCCCTTACCCTGTCCTCAGAGGATGAGCTTCGGCTGGTAGAGTTGGCCCTGAGCCTCATAGAACAGTGGTGTGTGGAACTGCGGTGTGTGAAACTGTGGTGTGTGAGGCGCTGATTGCGTATAGGGTTTCTTTTGGCAAGGGTGCTTGTGAAGGCTTTGAGTACAATCCTGTCTGGGACTACTATAGGAAGGGTGGACCTGGTGTTTGCTAGTTTGTCGGGGTGGAGGGGTCGGGTTGATTCTTGGAGTTTGGTGTCTCTTGAGCGTTGGATGAGGCCTGGGGGTGGAGAGTACTTGGGTTGGGGTTGTTGGGTTGTGCTTGGGCCTGGCTGGTGGCTGTTGTGTTGTTAGGAGATAGGTAGGCCAACGAGTCCTTGGACATGTGGACAGGGGACAGGCCATTGTGCCTCTTGTTGGTTGGGGTTACCCCAGGCGTTTACTGGTGGAGGAGGGGCAGGAATGGTGATTGCTGCTTGTTGACGGGCTGTTGTCACCGTTTCTTGTGCTTGCTTGATTGCATCCTGTTTATGGGGACACAAATGAGAGATTGCAATGTGTGCATCATTGCATAGTGCACATTTGGGTGTTTGGCTTGTGCATTCCCTGTAGTTGTGTTCCCCTGCACACCTGCTGCACTTGGGGATTTCATTGTTGCATGCACTGGAATAGTGGTCATACTGGAAGTATTTGAAGCATTGTTTGAGCTTGTGAAACCTCTGTAGGGTGATTTGGTCAGTGCCAGACTTGATGCCAAATGCAGAAAAGCCAAGGTTGCAGACTTGTGCTGCTTGCTCCGGTGAAGCCAGAGTTAGCTTCAGTATTTGGTTGTTGTGGGATTGAGTTGTGAACCAGTGGGCATGAATTATTTTAATATCCCTGTTTTTTCTCCAGATTTCTGCAGATATCTCATAAACTGAGTGATCCATGATGATGTCATGGATCCTATGTACAAAGATAGTGCGTTTGGCTTGAAATTCGGCCGGGGGATAGAGTGTGATCCCCCTACTCCAATAGTTTGTTCAGACTGTCGGTCGAAAGGAGTTCTGGAAGGTCTGCATTGTGTACCAACAAGATGGCTCCAGTTGTTATTTTGAACACATTTTTTGTAGGTAATCTGGGTGATCTCATGAATTACTTCAAGTAGTTGGGCCGGAGAACGAATCTGGGCAGATTCGTCAGTGAACCTGACTTTGGTCGCCATGGCCTTGTGGGGGCCAGGAAGCCGAGTCTAATCTATACTAAGGTGGATGTTTGTGTTGTGTCTAGGTAGACTAAGTGGCTGATGGGTGTTAGTTCGGCCGAGGCCGCTAACTTCTGGTTGTTGGGCAACTAGAGCTACTTGAACAGTTGGTAATTGAACCTATCGATAGCCTAAGCCTGCTACAAGGTTGTTAGTTGCCCGATCAAACCATCGCGAGAATTTCAAGATCCCAGTTTTGGCTACCGCTCGGGAATGATCGTTTGGAATGGCGAAAAACAAGAAGTAGAAAGAGTTTAGACAGACAGCCTTATTCACATCTTAATTCTATGATTAGTAGGTTGGGCACTGGGTATTGTGGAGTGTGTGTGTAGAGTGTTGTTGTACAGGCAGGGAGAGAATGAGGAGGAGGTGGAGGGGGGAAGGATGAGGATGGGTTTATTTGGACATCATTTTGCTGTAAGGTCAGGTTAAGTCTCGTGCCCTGTATACAGCGCTGCTGTATAGTGCAGAATACTTATCTCTGAAAGTATTACATGTAATACAGGCCCAGAGGAATCTTCAACGACGTTCCTTACTCTCATAATTTTATAATTTCATCACGAAATTCATAAACCGTTTTGTCTTTTAAGGCAATCAGAAATCCTTTGATTGTAAAACATTTGTTTTGTCTTAAATCCTGTTAATAATATGATGGTTAGAGCGCTAGTTCTTGGTCTGGTCTGGGACAGGCAGCCATCTCTGGGACACCCAGCAACTTGCCACAGGGTATCACAGCCATCTCTGGGGCACCCAACATCTTGCCACAGAGTATCCCAGCCATCTCTGGGACACCCAGCATCTTGCCACAGAGTATCCCAGCCATCTCTGGGGCACCCAGCATCTTGCCACAGGGTATCCCAGCCATCTCTGGGGCACCCAGCATCTTGCCACAGGGTATCCCAGCCATCTCTGGGACACCCAGCATCTTGCCACACGGTATCCCAGCCATCTCTGGGACACCCAGCATCTTGCCACAGAGTATCCCAATAATAGATGTAATTTGGAATGCTTTAACGTGACAATTCCAACCAGGCATAACTTCTTCTATTAGTTTTTTAGAAGGATTCCCTCTCCCCTTCCTTAACCAGCACTGACATAACAGATGAAAAAAAGAGTAATTGAAACTGTTTGATAGATATTACACTGAAGATTTGTGTTGACAGTTGCAATAATTGATATATGAATATTATCAAGTTTTCTGTTAAACAGACACTAAGCTTTTTTAGGTCAGCAATAGTGGCTTTCTCCCAGTTTAAATGTTTTAAGGTTGGTTACTGTTCTCACTGTCAGCAGCAACAGTTTGATAGTGAGGTATAATGAAGGTGAAGAATTTGAGAAAATTATCAAAATGAGACTTTCCTCTCCAGTCATTTAAAGGAAAGTCAACGTAATATTAAACTGAGCATAAACAGTTTTGACCAGCACATGCAAAAGTTTTGTTAAATTTGAAAAGCCTAAGTCTTCTTGTATCGTGTTAAGTTTTTCTTAATTTATTAAGAAAATTAATTTATTTTTTATCTACGTGGTTTATATACTTTAAACAAGACAGGTCTCAGGCCAGAGTCCTAAGGACCATTGGCAACGTTTACCACTCGGATTTGTCTTACTCTGTTTCTGTTGAAAAAGTCATATCATATACCACTAGCAAGTTAATACCTGCAAACAACAGGCCTCAGAAAATGAGGGCAAATAAAAGTGTTTATATTGTTTAAAGTTATATGTTACTGTATTTCAAATAATGCATGTATTTACTTTAATAGTTGTAGTACTTTACTATATAAAATATAGTACAGTACTACTTACTGTATCAAAGCAGGCGTACATATGGTAGTTTCTTTACTAAAGAAATTGTTCATTTAAGTGTGCAGAAGGACACTTACTGTATTAAACTACTTGAACAGTAAGCTGCTTACTGTACAAAAGATCTTGTACAGTACGTTACTTACTGTAATAAAGTAAGTGCCCAAAAGGCTTCCTACTGTATTAGAGCAAGTTTACAATAGGATACTGATACTATGAAAGTACATATACGGTAAGCTGCTTAATGCATAATTGTAAGTTACAGTCGGCAACTTACTGTATTTAGTTGTACATTAAGCAACTTACAATAACACAGGTGTATATATGCTCCTGCTTGATCTTGAGGATAATAAGGTTAAGACAGACTAAAGTCAGACAAAATTCCCAAATGTCTAAAATCCCTAAAATGTTACAATAACTAAGATCTCGTAACAAATAAAGACCCAAAACTAATAATAGTGATCCAATAAACAATAGTAAAGAAAGTCATATTGATAATAAAGTGTAGAAAATGCTGATATATCAATTACATACCAAAACTTATTCATAAAATCAGGAGACAAATGCTTATCTATACCTTCCACTAGAGGCTGGAAGGCTGCTTATCTATACCTTCCACTAGAGGCTGGAAGGCTGCTTATCTATACCTTCCACTACAGACTGGAAGGCTGCTTATCTATACCTTCCACTACAGACTGGAAGGCTGCTTATCTATACCTTCCACTACAGACTGGAAGGCTGCTTATCTATACCTTCCACTACAGACTGGAAGGCTGCTTATCTATACCTTCCACTACAGACTGGAAGGCTGCTTATCTATACCTTCCGCTACAGACTGGAAGGCTGCTTATCTATACCTTCCACTACAGACTAGAAGGCTGCTTATCTATACCTTCCACTACAGACTGGAAGGCTGCTTATCTATACCTTCCACTACAGACTGGAAGGCTGCTTATCTATACCCTCCACTACAGACTGGAAGGCTGCTTATCTATACCATCCACTACAGACTGGAAGGCTGCTTATCTATACCTTCCACTACAGACTGGAAGGCTGCTTATCTATACCTTCCACTACAGACTGGAAGGCTGCTTATCTATACCTTCCACTACAGACTGGAAGGCTGCTTATCTATACCTTCCGCTACAGACTGGAAGGCTGCTTATCTATACCTTCCACTACAGACTGGAAGGCTGCTTATCTATACCTTCCACTACAGACTGGAAGGCTGCTTATCTATACCTTCCACTACAGACTGGAAGGCTGCTTATCTATACCTTCCGCTACAGACTGGAAGGCTGCTTATCTATACCTTCCACTACAGACTGGAAGGCTGCTTATCTATACCTTCCACTACACATAAGGGGTATAACTACCCGATCTCTCACAGTGTTCAAGAGAGAACTTGATAAGCTCTGATCAACCAGGCTGTGATTCAGACGAGAGTCTGCTAGCAGCCGCGTCCAACAACCTGGTTAACCTGTCCAGCAACGAGGAGGCCTGGTCGAGGACCCGGCCGCGGGGACGGTAAGGCCCTAAACGGCCTCAAGGTAACCTCAAGGAAGGTACCACCAGCACAATAAAATACATTCATACCTCCAACATGCCAAAACTCATACAAACAACGTATACCAAAACTCATTCGCACTATCATCAAAACAAAAACTCATTCATTCCACCAGCATACCAAAACTCATTCATTCCACCAACATACCAAAACTCATTCATTCCACCAGCATACCAAAACTCATTCATTCCACCAGCATACAAAAACTCATTCATTCCACCAGCATACACAAACTCATCATTTCACCAGCATACTAAAATGCAAACACTGGAACATCAAGGCCGTTGGGTACTGTCAACTGGGTGCCAAGTCACATGGGAATAACTGGAAATGACATTGCAGACGATGCTGCAAAACTTGCAACTAAGAGAAGAAATGTAGACATTTACATACCACAGAGTCTATCACAGATTAAGAAAGTAATTAGCAATAGAGCAATGCAGAAGATATATAGTGACCAGTACACAGCAGTTGCAACATCAAGATCTGCGGGTTGGCACAAGAATTACACCAAATACGAACCACATATTTTGATGAAAGGAGTACATCTGGAGTACATCATGTACATCTTACTGTACATCTACACATGTACATCTGTAGATTACTGTGCATCTACACATGTACATCTGTAGATTACTGTACATCTACACATGTACATCTGTAGATTACTGTACATCTACACATGTACATCTGTAGATTACTGTACATCTACACATGTACATCTACACATGTACATCTGTAGATTACTGTACATCTACACATGTACATCTACACATGTACATCTGTAGATTACTGTACATCTACACATGTACATCTGTAGATTACTGTACTTCTACATATGTACATCTGTAGATTACTGTACATCTACACATGTACATCTGTAGATTACTGTACATCTACACATGTACATCTGTAGATTACTGTACATCTACACATGTACATCTGTAGATTACTGTACAACTACACATGTACATCTGTAGATTACTGTACATCTACACATGTACATCTAATACTTGATGAGATGTAATCATCTCATTGAGAGATGTACAACATAATCATTGAATTGTAATGTACATCTACATTGGTCTCGTGAGGCAGGTCTCAACAACCAGCTCCTCGTAGATGTGTCCTTGTACATTATTGGTCTCGTGAGGCTGGTCTCAACAACCAGCTCCTCGTAGATGTGTCCTTGTACATTATTGGTCTCGTGAGGCAGGTCTCAACAACCAGCTCCTCGTAGATGTGTCCTTGTACATTATTGGTCTCGTGAGGCTGGTCTCAACAACCAGCTCCTCGTAGATGTGTCCTTGTACATTATTGGTCTCGTGAGGCTGGTCTCAACAACCAGCTCCTCGTAGATGTGTCCTTGTACATTATTGGTCTCGTAGGCTGGTCTCAACAACAAGCTCCTCGTAGATGTTTCCTTGTACATTATTGGTCTCGTGAGGCTGGTCTCAACAACCAGCTCCTCGTAGATGTGTCCTTGTACATTATTGGTCTCGTGAGGCTGGTCTCAACAACCAGCTCCTCGTAGATGTTTCCTTGTACATTATTGGTCTCGTGAGGCTGGTCTCAACAATCTATCATATTTTAACATTATTAAAATTGTTAAGCGACGCACTGAGCTCTTGGAGGTACTTCTTGTTCTCCTCACTGTCCCGGATCCTAATCGTAAGGTAATCACCAGTGACGCCCCTCCGGTGAAGTCCTCGCAGGAGTCTCTCCCCACCCACACCTGTAGATGAGAGGGAACATTGCAGCTCACACCTGGCAACTCTCCACACCCACACCTGTAGATGAGAGGGAACATTGCA
The DNA here is from genome assembly GCF_040958095.1 of Procambarus clarkii. Classification (NCBI taxonomy): domain Eukaryota; kingdom Metazoa; phylum Arthropoda; class Malacostraca; order Decapoda; family Cambaridae; genus Procambarus; species Procambarus clarkii. The sequence continues at coordinate 5,638,952 of NC_091195.1, read as the reverse complement.
GCTCACACCTGTCTACCCTCACCACCCACACCTGTAGATAGAAGTGAAAACTGAAGCCCACACCTGGCTACACCTCACACCCATCTCTTAACGAGGAGGAGAATTGTAGAGTTGCAGAGGAGGATGGTAGTGGTGCAGAGGAGGAGGGTAGTGGTGCAAAGGAGGAGAGTAGTGGTGCAGAGGAGGAGGAGGGTAGTGGTGCAGAGGAGGAGAGTAGTGGTGCAGAGGAGGAGGAGGGTAGTGGTGCAGAGGAGGAGGAGGGTAGTGGTGCAGAGGAGGAGGAGGGTAGTGGTGCAGAGGAGGAGGGTAGTGGTGCAGAGGAGGAGGAGGGTAGTGGTGCAGAGGAGGAGGAGGGTAGTGGTGCAGATTAGGAGGGTAGTGGTGCAGAGGAGGAGGAGGGTAGTGGTGCAGAGGAGGAGGGTAGTGGTGCAGAAGAATAGGGTAGTGGTGCAGAGGAGGAGGAGGGTTGTGGTGCAGAGGAGGATGAGGGTAGTGGTGCAGAGGAGGAGGAGGGTAGTGGTGCAGAAGAGGAGGGTAGTGGTGCAGAGGAGGAGGGTAGTGGTGCAGAGGAGGAGGAGGGTAGTGGTGCAAAGGAGGAGGGTAGTGGTGCAGAGGAGAAGGAGGGTAGAGGTGCAGAGGAGGAGGAGGGTAGTGGTGCAGAAGAGGAGGGTAGTGGTGCAGAGGAGGAGGGAAGTGGTGCATAGGAGGAGGAGGGTAGTGGAGCAGAGGAGGAGGAGGGGTAGTGGTGCAGAAGAGGAGGAGGGTAGTGGTGCAGAGGAAGATGAAGGTAGTTGTGCAGAGGAAGAGGAGGGTAGTGGTGCAGAGAAGGAAGAGGGTAGTGGTGCAGAGCAGGAGGGTAGTGGTGCAGAGGAGGAGGAGGAGGGTAGTGATGCAGAGGTGGAAGGTATTAGTGCAGAGGTGGAGGAGGGTAGTGGTGCGGAGGAGGAGGAGGGTAGTGGTGCATAGGAGGATGAGAGTAGTGGTGCAGATGAGGAGGGTAGTGGTGCAGAGGAGGAGGAGAAGGAGGAGGAGGAGGAGGGTAGTGGTGCAGAGGAGGAGGAGGGTAATGGGGCAGAGGAGGAGGAGGGTAGTGGTGCAGAAGAGGAGGAGGGTAGTGGTGCAGAGGAAGAGGAAGGTAGTTGTGCAGAGGAAGAGGAGGGAAGTGTTGCAGAGGAGGAGGAGGGTTGTGGTGCAGAGAGGAGGAGGGAAGTGGTGCAGAGGAGGAAGAGGGTAGTGGTGCAGAGGAGGAGGAGGGTAGTGGAGCAGAGGAGGAGGAGGGTAGTGGTGCAGAGGAGGAGGGTAGTGGTGCAGAGGAGGAGGGTAGTGGTGCAGAGGAGGAGGAGGAGGAGGGTAGTGGAGCAGAGGAGGAGGAGGGTAGTGGTGCAGAGGAAGAGGAGGGCAGTGGTGTAGAAGAAGAGGATGGTAGTGGTACAGAGGAGGAGGAGGGTAGTGGTGCAGAGGAGGAGGAGGGGAGTGGTGCAGAGGAGGAGGAGGGTAGTGGTGCAGAGGAGGAGGAGGGTAGTGGTGCGGAGGAGGAGGAGGGGTAGTGGTGTCGGAAAATCCGACACCATTTAATATATCATACAGATAATAGCTGTATTGTATAAACAAGTTACCCATAGAAAACATAACTTGTAGTGAATTACTGTCTAAAGAAAACGGGATATCATCACCACATACTATTATAATTCACCAGCTATTCTGCTGGGAATTGTTCTTAAATACATTAGTCTTGGACTTTACCATCATAAAACATCTTATATAAATTAACTTAATTATCAATATTAAAGTAGAGTAAATGTGACCCTTCTATCACTTTCTGACATGTGGACAATGTAACCAGGCGTCAGAGTGAGGAAGGGGCAGCCATTGTTGTGTCACCTCCGAGACGTGAGGAGCAAATACGGCTCCTATCATATCTGGACAATGTCGGCCAGTAACGTCAATAGTATGGAGTGTTAAACAGCCATTGTTTTACGAGACCAGAGGCTCACACGGGAGCAAATTCGGCTCCTGTTAAATTTACTTGGACGTAGTGTTATGGAACCCAAAGGTGTACCATTTTCAACACGCTGTCAACAAATTCAAGTTAAGTGTTCTTTCCGAAACCCATGTATCTTCATTTATGGCCATTAATGTCATTATATAGGGTGATCCGGTTAGAGCACGTGGAAGTCTCAAACTAAAGGTAATTAAGCCAGGTCTTCATGTTCCATGTACAGTTTTCTCTGAAATACTTGTCATATATAGGATTCTGGCTTCACAGCTAGCGCACTTTTGACAGGTCAAGACGAGGAAGCAAGATTTTGTGCACAGTTACTGGGTGATATGGAAGCTACCTCAAAGAGGATAATTTGGTGTCTACACCCTAGTTATACTGGTGGACTAACCTGCTGTACTATAAGATAAGGAACCTCTTCAATGTATGTAGTTACTGTAGTTTGATTGGCTGCATATATTATACTAATAAACCCCCCTAATGTGTAGAGGATCGATTTGTGAGATTGAGATTATTGCAGAAATACAGTCCACTTATCATTATACAAATTGCTATCGAAGTATATAAATTAAATAAATATAAATCTCACAGGTCGGTTCCACAAGTGGTGCGAGGAGGAGTAGGGTAGTGGTGCGGAGGAGGAGGAGGGTAGTGGTGCGGAGGAGGAGGAGGGTAGTGATGCAGAGGAGGAGGAGGGTAGTGGTGCAGAGGAGGAAGGTAGTGGTGCAGAGGAGGAGGAGGGTAGTAGTGTAGAGGAAGAGGAGGGTAGTGGTGCTGAGGAGGAGGAGGGTAGTGATGCGGAGGAGGAGGGTAGTGGTGCAGAGGAGGAGGAAGGTAGTGGTGCAGAGGAGGAGGAGTGTAGTGGTGCAGAGGAGGAGGAGGGTAGTGGTGCAGAGGAGGAGGTTAGTGGTGCAGAGGAAGAGGAGGGAAGTGGTGCAGAGGAGCAGGGTAGTGGTGCAGAGGAGGAGTAGGATAGTGGTGAAGAGGAGGAGGAGGGTAGTGGTGCAGAAGAGGAGGGTTGTAGTGCAGAGGAGGAGGTTAGTGGTGCAGAGGAAGAGGAGGGTAGTGGTGCAGAGGAGGAGGAGGGTAGTGGTGCAGAGGAGGAGAATAGTGGTGCAGAGGAGGAGGAGGGTAGTGGTGAAGAGGAGGAGGAGGGTAGTGGTGCAGAGGAGGAGGGTAGTGGTGAGGAGGAGGAGGAGGGTAGTGGTGCATAGGAGGAGGGTAGTGGTGCAGAGGAGGAGGGAAGTGGTGCAGAGGAGGAGGGTAGTGGTGCAGAGGAGGTGGAGGAGGGTAGTGGTGAAGAGGAGGAGTAGGGTAGTGGTGAAGAGGAGGAGGGTAGTGGTGCAGAGGAGGAGGAGGGTAGTGGTGAAGAGGAGGAGGAGGGTAGTGGTACAGAGGAGGAGGGTAGTGGTGCAGAGGAGCAGGGTAGTGGTGCAGAGGAAGAGGAGGGTAGTGGTGCAGAGTAGGAGGAGGGTAGTGGTGTGGAGGAGGAGGAGGAGGGTAGTGGTGCAGAGGAGGAGGAAGTAGTGGTGCAGAGGAGGAGGAGGAGGAGGAGGAGGAGGGTAGTGATGCAGAGGAGGAGGGTAGTGGTGCAAAGGAGGAGAGTAGTGGTGCAGAGGAGGAGGAGGGTAGTGGTGCAGAGGAGGAGAGTAGTGGTGCAGAGGAGGAGGAGGCTAGTGGTGCAGAGGAGGAGGAGGGTAGTGGTGCAGAGGAGGAGGAGGAGGGGTAGTGGTGCAGAGGAGGAGGGTGGTAGTGGTGGCAGAGGAGGAGGAGGGTAGTGGTGCAAGATTAGGAGGGTACTGGTGCAGAGGAGGAGGAGGGTAGTGGTGCAGAGGAGGAGGAGGGTACTGGTGCAGAAGAATAGGGTAGTGGTGCAGAGGAGGAGGAGGGTTGTGGTGCAGAGGAGGATGAGAGTAGTGGTGCAGAGGAGGAAGAGGGTAGTGGTGCAGAAGAGGAGGGTAGTGGTGCAGAGGAGGAGGGTAGTGGTGCAGAGGAGAAGGGTAGTGGTGCAAAGGAGGAGGGTAGTGGTGCAGAGGAGGAGGGTAGTGGTGCAGAGGAGGAGGAGGGTAGTGGTGCAGAAGAGGAGGGTAGTGGTGCAGAGGAGGAGGGAAGTGGTGCAGAGGAGGAGGAGGGTAGTGGAGCAGAGGAGGAGGAGGGGTAGTGGTGCAGAAGAGGAGGAGGGTAGTGGTGCAGAGGAAGATGAAGGTAGTTGTGCAGAGGAAGAGGAGGGTAGTGGTGCAGAGAAGGAGGAGGGTAGTGGTGCAGAGGAGGAGGGTAGTGGTGCAGAGGAGGAGGGTAGTGGTGCAGAGGAGGAGGAGGAGGGTAGTGATGCAGAGGAGGAAGGTATTGGTGCAGAGGTGGAGGAGGGTAGTGGTGCGGAGGAGGAGGAGGGTAGTGGTGCATAGGAGGATGAGAGTAGTGGTGCAGATGAGGAGGGTAGTGGTGCAGAGGAGGAGGAGAAGGAGGAGGAGGAGGGTAGTGGTGCAGAGGAGGAGGAGGGTAGTGGGGCAGAGGAGGAGGAGGGTAGTGGTGCAGAGGAGGAGGAGGAGGGTAGTGGTGCAGAGGAGGAGGAGGGTAAGTGGTGCAGAGGAGTAGGAGGGTAGTGGTGCAGAAGAGGAGGAGGGTAGTGGTGCAGAGGAAGAGGAAGGTAGTTGTGCAGAGGAAGAGGAGGGTAGTGGTGCAGAGGAGGAGGGAGGGTAGTGGTGAATAGGAGGATGAGGGTAGTGGTGCAGAGAAGGAGGGTAGTGGTGCAGAGGAGGAGAAGGAGGAGGAGGAGGAGGGTAGTCGTGCAGAGGAGGAGGGTAGTGATGCAGAGAAGGAGGAGGGGGTAGTTGTGCAGAGGAGGAGGAGGGTAGTGTGTGCAGAAGAGGAGGAGGGTAGTGGTGCAGAAGAGGAGGAGGGTAGTGGTGCAGAGGAAGAGGAAGGTAGTTGTGCAGAGGAAGAGGAGGGTAGTGGTGCGGAGGAGGAGGAGGGTAGTGATGCAGAGGAGGAGGAGGGTAGTGGTGCGGAGGAGGAGTAGGGTAGTGGTGCGGAGGAGGAGGAGGGTAGTGGTGCGGAGGAGGAGGAGGGTAGTGGTGCAGAGGAGGAGGCGGGTAGTGGTGCGGAGGAGGAGGAGGGTAGTGATGCAGAGGAGGAGGAGGGTAGTGGTGCAGAGGAGGAGGGTAGTGGTGCAGAGGAGGAGGAGGGTAGTGGTGTAGAGGAGGAGGAGGGTAGTGGTGCTGAGGAGGAGGAGGGTAGTGATGCGGAGGAGGAGGGTAGTGGTGCAGAGGAGGAGGAAGGTAGTGGTGCAGAGGAGGAGGAGGAGTGTAGTGGTGCAGAGGAGGAGGAGGGTAGTGGTGCAGAGGAGGAGGTTAGTGGTGCAGAGGAAGAGGAGGGAAGTGGTGCAGAGGAGCAGGGTAGTGGTGCAGAGGAGGAGGAGGGTAGTGGTGAAGAGGAGGAGGAGGGTAGTGGTGCAGAAGAGGAGGGTTGTAGTGCAGAGGAGGAGGTTAGTGGTGCAGAGGAAGAGGAGGGTAGTGGTGCAGAGGAGGAGGAGGGTAGTGGTGCAGAGGAGGAGGGTAGTGGTGCAGAGGAGGAGGAGGGTAGTGGTGAAGAGGAGGAGGAGGGTAGTGGTGCAGAGGAGGAGGGTAGTGGTGCAGAGGAGGAGGAGGGTAGTGGTGCATAGGAGGAGGGTAGTGGTGCAGAGGAGGAGGGAAGTGGTGCAGAGGAGGAGGAGGGTAGTGGTGCAGAGGAGGTGGAGGGGGTAGTGGTGAAGAGGAGGAGTAGGGTAGTGGTGAAGAGGAGGGTAGTGGTGCGAGCGAGGAGGAGGAGGGTAGTGGTGAAGAGGAGGAGGAGGGTAGTGGTACAGAGGAGGAGGGTAGTGGTGCAGAGGAGCAGGGTAGTGGTGCAGAGGAAGAGGAGGGTAGTGGTGCAGAGTAGGAGGAGGGTAGTGGTGTGGAGGAGGAGGAGGAGGGTAGTGGTGCAGGAGGAGGGTAGTGGTGCAGAGAAGATGAGGGTAGTGGTGCAGAGGAGGAGGAGGGTAGTGGTGCAGAGGAGGAGGAGGAGGAGGAGGGTAGTGATGCAGAGGAAGAGGAGTGTATTGATGCACAGGAGGAGGAGGAGGAGGGTAGTGATGCAGAGGAAGAGGAGGGTAGTGGTGCAGAGGAGGAGGAGGGTAGTGGTGCAGAGGAGGAGGAGGGTAGTGGTGCAGAGGAGGAGGAGGAGAAGGAGGGTAGTGGTGCAGAGGAGGAGGGTAGTAGTGAAGAGGAAGAGGAGGGTAGTGGTGCAGAGGAGGAGGGTAGTAGTGAAGAGGAAGAGGAGGGTAGTGGTGCAGAAGAGGAGGAGGGTAGTGTTGCAGAGGAGGAGGAGGGTAGTGGCGCAAAGGAGGAGGAGGGAAGTGGTGCAGAGGAGGAAGAGGGTAGTGGTGCAGAGGAGGAGGAGGGTAGTGGAGCAGAGGAGGAGGAGGGTAGTGGTGCAGAGGAGGAGGAGGGTAGTGGTGCAGAGGAGGAGGAGGGTAGTGGTGCGGAGGAGGATTATGGGTAGTGGTGCGGAGGAGGAGGAGGGTAGTGGTGCAGAGGAGGAGGAGGGTAGTGGTGCTGAGGAGGAGGAGGGTAGTGGTGCAGAGGAGGAGGCGGGTAGTGGTGCAGAGGAGGAGGAGGGTAGTGATGCAGAGGAGGAGGAGGGTAGTGGTGCAGAGGAGAAGGGTAGTGGTGCAGAGGAGGAGGAGGGTAGTGGTGTAGAGGAGGAGGAGGGTAGTGGTGCTGAGGAGGAGGAGGGTAGTGATGCGGAGGAGGGTAGTGGTGCAGAGGAGGAGGAAGGTAGTGGTGCAGAGGAGGAGGAGTGTAGTGGTGCAGAGGAGGAGGAGGGTAGTGGTGCAGAGGAGGAGGTTAGTGGTGCAGAGGAAGAGGAGGAAGTGGTGCAGAGGAGCAGGGTAGTGGTGCAGAGGAGGAGTAGGGTAGTGGTGAAGAGGAGGAGGAGGGTAGTGGTGCAGAAGAGGAGGGTTGTAGTGCAGAGGAGGAGGTTAGTGGTGCAGAGGAAGAGGAGGGTAGTGGTGCAGAGGAGGAGGAGGGTAGTGGTGCAGAGGAGGAGGGTAGTGGTGCAGAGGAGGAGGAGGAGGGTAGTGATGAAGAGGAGGAGGAGGGTAGTGGTGCAGAGGAGGAGGGTAGTGGTGAGGAGGAGGAGGAGGGTAGTGGTGCATAGGAGGAGGGTAGTGGTGCAGAGGAGGAGGGAAGTGGTGCAGAGGAGGAGGAGGGTAGTGGTGTAGAGGAGGTGGAGGAGGGTAGTGGTGAAGAGGAGGAGTAGGGTAGTGGTGAAGAGGAGGAGGGTAGTGGTGCAGAGGAGGAGGGTAGTAGTGAAGAGGAGGAGGAGGGTAGTGGTACAGAGGAGGAGGGTAGTGGTGCAGAGGAGCAGGGGTAGTGGTGCAGAGGAAGAGGAGGGTAGTGGTGCAGAGTAGGAGGAGGGTAGTGGTGTGGAGGAGGAGGAGGAGGGTAGTGGTGCAGAGGAGGAGGAGGTAGTGGTGCAGAGGAGGAGGAGGAGGAGGAGGGTAGTGATGCAGAGGAGGAGGGTAGTGGTGCAAAGGAGGAGAGTAGTGGTGCAGAGGAGGAGGAGGGTAGTGGTGCAGAGGAGGAGAGTAGTGGTGCAGAGGAGGAGGAGGCTAGTGGTGCAGAGGAGGAGGAGGGTAGTGGTGCAGAGGAGGAGGAGGGTAGTGGTGCAGAGGAGGAGGAGGAGGGTAGTTGTGCAGAGGAGGAGGAGGGTAGTGGTGCAGAGGAGGAGGAGGGGTAGTGGTGCAGATTAGGAGGGTAGTGGTGCAGAGGAGGAGGAGGGTAGTGGTGCAGAGGAGGAGGAGGGTAGTGGAGCAGAAGAATAGGGTAGTGGTGCAGAGGAGGAGGAGGGTTGTGGTGCAGAGGAGGATGAGGGTAGTGGTGCAGAGGAGGAGGAGGGTCGTGGTGCAGCAGAAGAGGAGGGTAGTGGTGCAGAGGAGGAGGGTAGTGGTGCAGAGGAGGAGGAGGGTAGTGGTGCAAAGGAGGAGGGTAGTGGTGCAGAGGAGAAGGAGGGTAGTGGTGCAGAGGAGGAGGAGGGTAGTGGTGCAGAAGAGGGTAGAGGTGCAGAGGAGGAGGGAAGTGGTGCAGAGGAGGAGGAGGGTAGTGGAGCAGAGGAGGAGGAGGGTAGTGTGTGCAGAAGAGGAGGAGGGTAGTGGTGCAGAGGAAGATGAAGGTAGTGTGCAGAGGAAGAGGAGGGTAGTGGTGCAGAGAAGGAGAGGGTAGTGGTGCAGAGGAGGAGGGTAGTGGTGCAGAGGAGAGGAGGAGGGTAGTGATGCAGAGGAGGAAGGTATGGTGCAGAGGTGGAGGAGGGTAGTGGTGCGGAGGAGGAGGAGGGTAGTGGTGCATAGGAGGATGAGAGTATTGGTGCAGATGAGGAGGGTAGTGGTGCAGAGGAGGAGGAGAAGGAGAGGAGGAGGGTAGTGGTGCAGAGGAGGAGGAGGAGGGTAGTGGGCAGAGGAGGAGGAGGGTAGTGGTGCAGAGGAGGAGGAGGAGGGTAGTGGTGCAGAGGAGGAGGAGGGTAGTGTTGCAGAGGAGTAGGAGGGTAGTGGTGCAGAAGAGGAGGAGGGTAGTGGTGCAGAGGAAGAGGAAGGTAGTTGTGCAGAGAAGAGGAGGGTAGTGGTGCAGAGGAGGAGGAGGGTAGTGGTGCATAGGAGGATGAGGGTAGTGGTGCAGAGAAGGAGGGTAGTGGTGCAGAGGAGGAGAAGGAGGAGGAGGAGGAGGGTAGTGGTGCAGAGGAGGAGGGTAGTGATGCAGAGAAGGAGGAGGAGGGTATGTGCAGAGGAGGAGGAGGGTAGTGGTGCAGAAGAGGAGGAGGGTAGTGGTGCAGAAGAGGAGGAGGGTAGTGGTGCAGAGGAAGAGGAAGGTAGTTGTGCAGAGGAAGAGGAGGGTAGTGATGCAGAGGAGGAAGGTAGTGGTGCAGAGGAGGAGGAGGATAGTGGTGCGGAGGAGGAGGAGGGTAGTGGTGCATAGGAGGATGAGAGTAGTGGTGCAGAGGAGGAGGAGGAGGAGGAGGAGGAGGAGGAGGAGGAGGGTAGTGGTGCAGAAGAAGATGAGGGTATAGTGGTGCGAGGAGGAGGAGGGTAGAGGTGCAGAGGAGGAGGAGGAGGAGGAGGGTAGTGATGCAGAGGAAGAGGAGTAGTGATAGAAGAGGAGGAAGGTAGTGGTTCAGAGGAGGAGGAGGGTAGTGGTGCAGAGGAGGAGGAGGGTAGTGGTGCAGAGGAGGAGGAGGGAGAAGGAGGGTAGTGGTGCAGAGGAGGAGGGTAGGTGAAGAGGAAGAGGAGGGTAGTGGTGCAGAAGAGGAGGAGGGTAGTGTTGCAGAGGAGGAGGAGGGTCGTGGTGCAGAGGAGGAGGGTAGTGGTGCAGAGGAGGAGGAGGGT